>NW_028277030.1:128197500-128497500 GCF_059951505.1 Python bivittatus | reverse complement strand
AAATTGAGAATTTTAACATGAGAATTAAGACCAAATGTCAAGTAAGTGTTATATCTCCATTTATCTGTAGCATACTTTAGCCACCCAGTTTATAACATTTTTATCTTTATCAATGTCTTGTAAGTTATATTAGTCACAGTGGGTATTATGAATATAGCCTACTGAAACTTTTGTTATCAGGAACATTAAGAAAGCACTGATAATATTTGTGTTAGAGATACCTAAGTACATTATTTTAAGCCATTTAATTTTGTTTCCTGTTTGTGTCATTCTACATCTGATCAAGGAAGGTATGGGAGGGAGGAAAAGAAATATTTGGTTTCAGTGATTGAAATGGTCTTTCAACCCTGGTGACCAACCTCCAGATATTTTAGATTTGAACTCCCACAATCCCATTGGCTGTGCTGGCTTGACAGCTTATAAGAGTTAAATCAAAACATCCTTGGAGGGAACTGGAATGGGGAAGGGTGCTCTGATATTTCCTCTAACAACAGCAATTCAGTTACTTTGGACCACAGCACTCAAGAGCAGCACAAACATCCTAAACAGAGGATAAGTTCCACCAGAAAAGAAGCCTCCAGATGATTGTAGTAAACAGAGGTGAAAACAATTGCCTCTGGACAAGACCCATTCAACTCTCTCTTCAGTACGACTACCTCACTCTGACAGTTCTTGCTGTGGGGAGGGAGGGAGGGAGGGGGGAGGAAGGGGGAGGAGGAAGGGGTGGGGGGGTGGGGGGGTGGGAGGAAATATACTAAGTAACTGAGAATAATAAACAAGTTACAACAACTAGCAATTTCCTTGCTTCAGAAGGTGAGCCACAAGACAGTGACCCCAGTTACCCTATAAATCTTGTTAAAGATTTAATCCTTTTGGTGCTACCACAAGGTGATTAATAACCTACCCTCCTGTTCTTCAAGAATTTGAATTAATTATCAAGTAGTATGCTGAGCCTTTGGGGTTTAGTGGTTCCCAGGAAAAGTTATAACTAACAGTTGTGCTGCATTTTAACTACTTTCCAGATACAGGAAAACACTGTAGAACTTTTAGCTAAATAGGTTATTTTGTTTAGCAACCTCCAATCTTTAAATATATGTTAACTAAAATATGAAAAAATAAGCAACATGCAACAGTAGTTATAATCAAGAGTATAAGGAATGCAACCTGAAGCATGATATGAAAACTGAAGCCTAGAGTTTAGAATACTTTAAGATCCTGTCTGTCTGATGCTTCATAAATAACATAAATGGGTTGTTCTCACTTTTCTGCCTCTCCCTCTAGAAGATAAAACCAAGGCCATATGCCTGGGTACAGCTCAGTGCCTAATTTATAGCCTTCATGGGAGTCATGCCAATGAACTCTGGCTGCCATAGTTTATTTAGACATATTTGTTTGGTTATTTGCTTAGTCAGGGAACAAAAACACCCTTATAACTGCATGTACACTTAACTGGTTTGTCTCTAGATTAAATTAGTTCTGGTAACCCCTGTTTGAACTTCAGCTTTTCTTCATCTGTGACCCCAGGGCATTATCACTTGAAAGATTGGGTGGAATAACTCTATATTTAGAAACCTGCTGGGATTTTTCTTTGCTACAAACACCAAAAGGCTTCTTGTTTGTGTATTTGAGTTCCTGTGAGGGACATGTGCACTAAACTGTCATTGCTCATCTTTCTGCACTAAATCTCTTGTTTACATGGCACTCTAGATTAAGAAACTTCTTTAAACATGTCCTTCATCTAACAAAACCTTCATTCCTGTTTCCTTGAGTTCTTATTGGTACCCATTCTCATAAACTACAACTAAGTTTAAGTATCATAACTACCAACCATGAGATTCTGTAAATGACGGTATTTTTCACAGGTTAGGTTCACATGACTCTTCCAGCAAATTAAGGTTCTTGCTACAATTCATTGAGCTTTTGCAAGTTCTTGCATGTGATATTTTTTTCACATGTGCATGATGAAGTGGGGCAAAGGGACAATCAAATCTGTTTCTAAGCTCTATTTCTCAGTGCATGGTACTGTACCCCTTCTAGAAAAGAATCTGTGCTAAACTCTAAACCATAGAACAACAATGCTATACTTAAACAAATCATATTATGGCTTAATGTAAGGACCTGTTTCACACAACATGCCAAACAGTGGCAGGTTCCCACAATTCATTGACCCATGAAATACCAAACTCTGTTTTAACCTTCTCTAGGATACTATATGGCATCATCTTGTTGGTTCAATGATAAAAGATAAAGGCTCCATTATCTTGAGCTTGATTCCTGGTGGCATCAAGGAGATATCCATATAGTTTTCCTGGCAGCAACATGGAAATAGTTTGCCATTACAGTCTTCCAAGGAGGTTTTTTTTTTTACTTCTCAGTTTAGTCTACAGTTGTGAAAAGTCAAAATGCATGTTATACAACTCATGGGACTTATGCTGATGCTAAATAAGTCTTTGGCCAGGCAACCTATCTGGAAAGTACAATGTTCATGAAGGTACCTTTTTTTTTTTTTTTTGATAATCCTCTTTGAATCATCCTGGAGCTACATCTGCTTTAAACATAGCTGGAATCCATCCTACATCACTTGACCTAGGATGCAAATTAATACAAGGAATTACCAATTTGCACTGGTACAAATTGAAAGGGAAAACTATTTTTAAGTAAGTACCTGAAATGTACACTGTCACTTTAACAAGCCAGAAATGATCCAGGCAAATGATGCAAACCAGAGAGGTTTCGTATGTTCCTCTTCAAAATGCCATGACTTGGCAATCCAAATCCAGAGTTTTAAAAATTGTATTCTGACAATTATTCACCTCATCACCTTGCCATTCAGAGAAAGTGAATGAAATGAATGAAGAAAGTGAATGAAATGGCTTCTCTTTTCTCTTTTTTTACAACATTAGAAATGTTGAGTCATCTATTGGTAGGTCCTGTCATGTTCTACAAGATCACCTTTCTAAATAACAACAGCCCCCAAAGAACAGTGTCTATTATTGATCTAGTTTGAGAGCCACTGATACAGCAGATAGAGGAAGAGATGCAGTCCAAGGTCACTGCCTTCTTAAAATACATGTTTAATTCAATCCAATAGGCTATTAAGTATTGACTGGAACAGTTGCTTGTGTTTATGTATGTATGTAAAGTTGCTGGCACCAAGTCAAGACACACACACACATTGTGCATATATGTGTGTGTCTGTGTGCCTGTGTGTATGCGCGTGGCTTGTCTTGGTGCCAGCAACTTTAAGATTGGACAATCACCACAAGAGAATCTGAGCTTTTAGGGATAGGAAAGGATTAAGAAAGATCATCCCATCCCCTTATTTAAAAAATATGTTTGAAAGAAAAGTACAACTTACATGGAATGGCTCTGTAAAGTTCCAATTCCTGGTGGGGCACCAGCATGAACTTCCATGATGCTGGGCCAGGACCAAGTCTAAATGAAATAGGTTTGGATATGGGAAGGATGAGAAGGACTATGGTTAGAGAAGGATGGATTTCATGAGGCACATTAAACATTTAGTTTATAAAACAAAGTAAAATAATGCAGTTGATTATTGTTACTCTTTTGCTAACAGTGGAAATATTTGTGATAAAACTTAGATTCAGGGACTTTCAATAGGCATGACTCTTAAACTTGAAAAAAAAAATCATGCAGGACATCAAACCCCTGCACCTGGCTAGGTAGAAATATTAAGGAGTAGGAAAAAATGGATTAGCAAGGACTTTTATCACCTGATGGGCAAGCAGATCCCAGTAATAGAACCACTTACCCAGACCCTGAAGATTCTCTACAATGTTGATCCATGCAGCAGGGCTTTAGTATATTTTGATAGAATGTGAGAGAAATAAAATGAAATATTTGGAGGAAACCCTTTCTACCACTAAAAAATATTCCTGTCCTTGGTGGAAGGTTGGAATGGGGATGTACTAAGATGACTCAGTTAAGGATTATTTGATATCCATACATATCATTATGTGCCACTTGGTGGCTCAGGACTTGGCTCTGATTCATGCATATAATATTTGAATTATTAACACTCTGCACTAGTTGACTCTGTGCATGAGGAACAGTTGAATTGATCTACTGAAACGGTTAGCTTTATGCTGCTCATGAGCTAAAGTACTGCTCAGACCCAGCCAACCATGCAGATACTTCAAAAGACCTTCAGAAAAACTGGGGGTATATGTGACTGAAAATGCTTGCCTCTGTATCTATAATCAGATACCCTTCTGTAGGAGATGTGGATGGGTACAAGCTAAAAGCTCCTAACCCAAATGCATCTTCCCAGAGAAAACAAAGCACTGGCTCAGCTACAGGATATGGTGTCAAAATGGGCAACTACAAACTTACAAAAACACTTTCCCAGGGAAACTTAGCTTAGCCATAGAATGTGGAAAAGGCCCAGGAATGCTGATAAGCTGGGAAGAAATACTGGGAGGTAAGCAGAGCTCTGGAAACACAGAAGAAAGTATCTCCCTAGAAAGAAACTGTGTTCTTGGAATAACTGCCTCTTTGTTCTTCAAACCCCAATTGTTTTGTAGTCCTACCTCATATAGTCCTACCCTAATGACCTTACTGACCTCACCAGGCACATGATGTGTTATATTCAATGAAACACCTGGCTGCTATATCCAATCCAATTAGTATATTCTAATTTGCATAAATCAATAAAGAGGGACTTTAACTCCACCCATCCTTAGGCCTGTCTTTGCCTATTGCAAGCATTTCTTCAACTAGCCAGCGGGAGTGAAACTTGACGCAGTAGCACCTAAGTGCCTTTAAAAAGAAGTATGCTTTCTTCTTATCAGCAGTGTTAAGTAATGGGGAACAAGGCAGAGATCAGGGACTCATGAAGGTGAAGGAGGTGCTACCAAGAATCCAGAAGCATTTTCAAAATGGAATTGGAGTGAGGAATCTCATCTTGGAGTTTAAAACAGTATTTGGCAACCTGAGGCCCCAGGATCATGTGTACCCTGCAGTCCCCCTTCTTTTGGCAGCTCTTAGAGTCACCCCCAGACCACAACAGTTGAAAATCGGCAAGAAATATATGAAGCCAGTTGTGTAAGTGCTTTAAAATTAAAGATTTAAATTAAAATTTAAGTTTAAAAAATTAAGAATAATGTTTTTTAAAAAACCCTCTTCTTCCCCAGAAAAAAAGCAGAAAATCCTGGCCCTGCCCATACAATGTGTCTGTTACCCTCTCCCAAAGCCACATGGCCTATATAAGGGCTCCATCTCTGTCCTAAATGGACTTCTCTGGCAATTTAAAGGGATCTACTTTGTTGAATGGCTTATATGCCAACGTCTTCTCTTTTTTTCTGTTAATTAGGGTGGCTGGAATGGAAGAATGTTCCTGCTGTGTCCTTATCATTTTTCTCTCTGGATGGTAGCACTTGGTACAAGACAAGTTTGGCAGCATGGCTGGCAGCAAATGGATCATATGGCTGAACATTTTGTGTTGCAATTGTCAGTGGCATAAATGGCATTTTCCTGACAGACTGGAAAAGATACATAAAGTAAACAGATCACAGCTACAGGATAAGCAAAGCAAAGAGCTCATCTGTTTCTAGATCAAAACATGGTTTTTACAAGGTTTCAAGCTCTTTCCATTAACAGAGATCTCAGACTGTCAAAGAAAAAAAAAACCTTCAGGGCTTCCGGCAAACAAAAAGGCACAGGGGAGAAATGTTTCAACTGGTTGCGTGGCAGGAAACCAGAGGCAAAGAAAGACGTGCCATAAAAATGCTAACTAGCATCTTTCCCTCCACCGCCTTGCAATGGGGGGAATGCGATTTTTCTGATAATAATCTGTCTCCCTAAAAGATGGGAGAGTGGGAACAGCAAGTGGGTTTTGTCTTCCCTGTAGATACAGACGTGTAAAAATCCAGCCATTTGGAAGCCTCCTGTCATCTCAAGGAAAGACATCTCTGAGTCCAGCAAAAAGAACTTTGTTGCTCTAGAAACCAAGGAGATCTCTGACAGTTAGGGAAGTGTAGTTCCCAGCTGTAAAATAAGTTGGCCATCCGTGCCTTAAAATGTAAAAGAAATAGTTTGTAAGTTTGATCATATTTATAAATCATGTGTGTGTGTGTGCCTTCAAGTCACTCTTGACTTCTGGTGACTGCCTGGACAAGTCCTTGCAGTTTTCTTGGTGAGATTTCAGAAGTGGTTTGCCACTGCCTCCTTCCTAGGGCTGAGAGAGAGTGACTGGCCCAAGGTCACCCACTAGATCACTTTTCAAATTTACTGCTTATTTGGCTCCATTTGGGTCTATTTTCCTGTTCTGGGGCTGAAACAAACTTGGGTACTTTCATCATGGATGATTTAGGCTGGCAAATTAATAGCAAAAGGACGATGCTGTTCAAATTCCTAATGTCTCTGCAGCCTTCCATAGCACTGACCACAATATTGCCCTGGGCTCCAGATGGGATAGGACTTGGAAATATTCTTTTAAAGTAACTTCAGTTCTTTCTGGACAGATGCATCCAGAAAGCAATGCTGGAACCTTTTGTTCCACCCATGTCTATGGGCTTTGGGGATACTTCTGAGTTTTAGAAGCAAGACTCCACCACATTCTTTGATATCTGCATTAAACTACTGAAAGATATCATCCCACTGCAGGCAAGGAGTCAAAAGCTGATTGTAAGCATTATGGGAAGGCGGGGGGAGGAAATAAAAACATTTTCTATTCAGTTATTTCTTAACTCAAAATCTTTAATCCAGAAAAAGTGATACCATTACCATCCATCTTCCCCCTCCACTCACTTATGGCTCTACAGTAAATGAAGTATTGTATTCTAAGCATGTGCAAACTACCTTTTTTTCCCCCATTCTGAGAACTGCAATTCACTGCAGACTTACATGTCTAGTCAGGAGTATTGAGTTCATATCCAGGTAGTTAGGAAAAGGACTGAAGGACTCAGTCCTATTTAGGTATTGCTATGATAATACTCATGATTTCAACCATCAAAATTTCTTATGGGAAAACATACTGTGTACTTGGCTAGACACTCATTTTAAGTTTATGTTTTCTGTTAAAAATCAAAGCCTTGTTACATATATAGAATGCCACAACTGAGTGTTCATATGGACTGTGAACTGAACAGAAGTAGTCAAGGCTTTCAACTGAGTAAAAATGCTGAGGACACCCACTATCCCTCCTGATTAAATGTAGATGTTTAAAGAACATAGTACATGAGGAGCACCCCTTATCATGATCTATTGTTTTATCCCTGTGTAAGCTTCTCAGTGTGCCTTACAAATGCCAATGAAACACTTTTTATTTGGACTACTTGTGAACTGAGGCTGAAACCGTTCTATCTCAGGTGATTGCTTCCGTGTAACTTCACTTATTTTTTTAAAAAAAGCACAGAGAGAAGGAGGAAGCTTGGAAAGAAAAAATAATAATTAGAAACTATTTCTGCTGGATTTTGAACAAGCAACATTTGAATTAGGAAGCAAGAGTTATAATGACTGTGTTATTACAACAGTCTCAGTAAAGGGGGAGAACCATAAAGAAGGCTGAGCGCCGAAGAATTGATGCCTTTGAACTGTGGTGCTGGAGAAGACTCTTAAGAGTCCCCTGGACTGCTAGAAGATCAAACCAGTCAATCCTAAAGGAAATCAACCCTGATTGCTCATTGGAAGGATTGATAATGAAGCTCAAGCTCAGATACTTTGGTCACCTAATGCGAAGAGAGGACTCTTTGGAAAAGACCCTGATGCTGGGAAAGATTGAAGGCAAAAGGAGAAGAGGACGGCAGAGGGTGAGATGGTTAGATAGCATCACTGAAGCAATGAGCATGAAACTGAGCAAACTCAGGGAGGCAGTGAAGGGCAGGAAGGCCTGGCGCGATATGGTTCATGGGGTCATGAAGAGTCGGACACGACTTAACAACTGAACAACAACAAAAGGGGGAGATCCAAAAGGTATGAGCTAATGTCAGGCGCTCGCTCAGTTGAAGGGGCAGCCCTTCCTCTGTGAAGTGGCCGATGAGCTGCTGGGGTTAGCCTGCAACAAACAGAAGCCCAAATGAACTCAAGGCAACACAATAGGGAAAAATGTGCTTCAGAAATAGAGCAGATAAATGTACCCTGAAATTGCTGTGAAAGCAAGTGGGAGATTAGTGGAGCATGATACTAAATTTTCACTGCTAAGATAGGAAATTTCTCCATTTGCACCTAACCCTAGGACAATTATATGATACAGCAGCATCCCCGGGAGGGTGAAAAAAGTCAGGATGGCATCTGCAACCATGTAATGAAAGCCCTGCCCTTTGTACATGCACATGACAGTGACACACATACAAAAGGGGCAGGGCTTTCATTACATGGTCACAACTGCTATCTTGACTTTTCTATCAACATCCCGTGTAGATATCCCCCTTTTTTTTCAGCTGTGTTCCTATAATCCTTCATCTCATTCACATCTTTAAGGTATTATAAGCATAGCAGTATTAAAGAAGCATTTTCCCCATTTATTTATTTAATCAATTTTTTATGGCCACCTATCTCACACAAGATGACTCTGATACAACAAAAACAATCATTAAAATCAAATATAAAAACCAATTAAAACAATTAAATATCTTTATTTCTACACTTCCAAGACTCGCCTCAAGTTAATCAAAATCTCCCAAGCTTTGTCATCTTGGAGGCACTGACTGGGAACAGAGATAATAGAAGCACAAAAGGGATCAGCAACAGGCCTAGGTAATGTTGTACCAGTATCTTTTTTCACCAATTGAAAGAACTGTAGAGAGAACCTTTCCTCAGCAGTGCCAAAAGGCCCATAGACTAGACTACTCTGCTGTTTTGCTTGAGTTGTTTCCCTGAACCTCACCAGATTACATTCAAGTGAACTGTATTTCACTGGCCTTTATAGGGCAAACCTCTGCTTTTTACTCAATTCTTCAGCAAAAGTACTTGTCTTTGAACTTCATCCATTTTCTTTCGATGAAAAAGGTATTACAGGTAGTCCTCATTTAATGACTGCCTCCTTTAGTGATCATTCGCAGTTACAATGGTGATGAAAAAGTAACTTTACAATCAATACTTGCAGTTACAAACTTCACAGATCAGTAAAGCAAAGGAAAGATGAACTAAGATCATAAGCACAGCCACAGTTTCACTTAGCGACCACTTTGCTTAACAATCGAGTTGCCGGTCCCAGTTGTGATTGCTAAATGAGGACTACCTGTAAAGGAGAAAACTGTGAGATCTAAAGAGCGATTTGTGGTTTGGAATTCAGGCTGCCATCTCTGTTCTTAAAAAATCTTGTCTTTTAGCTTCATCTTCATGCAATCAGGCATTTAATTATTAGATACCCCCCTCCCCACTCCACATCCTGGTAGATATTGAGGAACAGTGTCCATAAGCTCAGGTTTTTGAACAGGCCTATTGGCAAACCCAGGGGTTTTGCAAAAAAGTAAGTTCTAGGAGGGGACAGAAAGAACCGGAGACTGAAAGGGAGGCAGGCTGACATTCTGAAGAGCAGTTTTATGCATACGGGGCAGGTTGGGGAAAAGGCAGAGACAGTCAGAAAAACAAAAGTCTTTTGAGGATAGAGAACAACTAATCTGGAAGAGTGGTTGGCCGAGATGAGCGTTTGGTATGAAATTCAGCATCGGTGCTAAACACATTCTTGTTTTGTCTCAAAGGAACATACAAATATTCTTCCAAGTCTACAGCTTAGTGTTCCGTTCACTCTCCCATTCCTGCCATCGTCTCTCTTCCCACTCTCCTAATATAAGGTGCTTCCTTCTGCTGTGTGGTAGAAGGAGCCTTTTCAGTTGCATAAACATATTAAGTAAGCACCATTTGAAACAGTCTAAGACTAAATTCACAATTTTGGGGGGAAATCACTGTGGATTTCATTTTTGTTCTAACTAGGGTTGTATTGGAAAAGCTACTGAACTGTAAACACTGAAAGAAATCGTTGTGAGACAGGTGTAGCAACCTCTCTGGATCTCTCATGTCTTTTGCCAAGCCTTTTCTAAAATAGTTTTCTGGTTCCCCTGGTTACCAGGTAACCTAGCTATATTGCACATCTCTTTGCACAGGACTGTTAGCACCTGAACAGTTCTTTTAGTCCTTGTTCAAGAGACTTAAACTTTCTCACTCACTTGCTCACTTCATCTGGTGCCTGCCAAACCGTTGGGTACAGTGTTCTGCCATCCACATATTGCATATGATGCCCTAAGCACAGCCCAAGAATGGTGCCCCTCAGCCCTTCCATTGCTTAACTGACAAGACATTAAGACTCAGTAAGTGCTGAAAACTAAAGTCAATGTGGCAGTGAAAGACTTAAGGGCATGATAGCTAGGGGGAAAAAGTCTGAGATGGCCCCCTTCCCTTGGTGCCCTAAGTATGTGCTTATTTTGCTTAATGGTTAATCCAGGGCTGCTTGTGGTACAAATTCAACTTCATGGTCTTTGCCTGGCTTTGTTAACTATGTTGTATAAACATAGCCAATCTGTCATGCATTTAGCTGATTACAGCCAATCCCCTGTTATGTATGATGGCTCAATAAATCTTGCATGTTTTGCTCACAGTTAAAACACAGTTAAATTATTAACTGAGGCATCTAAGGAAAGATATAAGGCAGATTACCCTATGTGGCTAGTGTTGGCCTTTGGTGTAAGGGCATTGTAGAGGAATACTTCACATGTTTTCTTGGAAATAAGACCCACAAATTTTACTTCCAAGCAGATACTTGTGCTGCATTATGGATTTCATATTCTTCAGGTTGCAGAAACAGTAAGAGTGTAATCTATCATGAAAGTCATAATCTATTGGGTAAATTTTGAAGATTTGTTTGATAACTATAACTTTTGTTTTCTAGCTTATGAATATTGCTAAACTTTTAATATATCACAAAAATTTGGGCCCAAAAAGATTACAGTGTCAAGAGATTGCAGGAGATTGTGAGAATATACTTTTTAAAGAGTCATGTAAGGATAGATAATTGAGAGATTTCAGACTGGAGACTGCCTGTCAGAATTTGAACCAACATTTCAAAATGTCATTTATGGATTCTAAGACATTTACTATTATCCCACACACCAGAGTAACCTTTTAACTTGAGTATTGTAATATCTTGTATGAGGTGGCCCTTGGAAACAGGTCAAAACCTTTGACTTATTCAGTTGAGGGCAGGGGGAAGTTAGACCACCGAGCTTATGACAACATTGATGCTATAACATTGGTCCATTTGTATTTGTATAATCTTTGTATTTCGTGTTTTCAATCATCTCCTGTAAGAGCTATTATGGCAGCACATTATGGAATATATTCTAGGATGCATCTGAAGCAAATAGGATGCTTTACTTAGTATATATCATAGAATGTGAGTGGAAAACCTATAATGCTTCACTAACTGCTCACATTCTTCACTATTCCCCACGTAGCTCAGCAGAGTGATATTAGAGTGATACTACTAAGAAATTTCACAGTGGATGGCATGGACATTAATGTAAAATGATAATTCTACATGATGAGTCAGTGGCCAGACATAGAAGGATTAATACATTGCATTGGAGATGGAACCTGAGAGGAAAGCATATGCATGGCCATTTCAAGATATAAGATATTCCAAGGCAAAATATGAAAGGGCAAAGAATTTTTGGAAAGTAATAGCTGTGTAATCCCTACAGTAATGGAATGGTCATGGAAAGGAAATTTTGATTAAACTACTGACCCTGATCTGTTACATGAGATAATCCAGCAATCAAGCTGAAGTAATCCAACATTGGTTGTAAAGTGAACTGGAGGAAAGAGAAGTTTGAAGCCCATCTTCCACTCCATTAAGGTTTATCTCAAAGGGCACTCTGGACAAATGACAAGACAAATTAAAGGAAGTAGTGTATACAATGCATAGTTAAGCTATGGAATTCTCTGCCATCAGATACAGTAAAGGAACACCATTTTAGCTGGTTTGAAAGGGATCTAGCTAAATTCATGGAACATCAGGCTAAAAATGGCTACTAGTCTTGATGACTGTTTTCTACAACTGGAAGCACGGACAGCACAACCTTAAATACCAACTGCAAGTGAACAACTGTAAAAAAGGTTATTGTCTGATTTTGTGAGTTTCCAGAAAACACCTTATTGACTGCTGGCTTAAATGGGCCCTTGACCCTTGACCAAAGCAAGGCTTTGCTTATGTCCTCACAACTTGCCAGAGCTCTGATGCTCACACACATTGAACAAAATGTCCTCTGTGCTGAAAGCCTGTGGTTCATCAGTACCCAGAATTCTCTGACGTTCGATAGCAGGGATAAGCCTATGTGGAAAGGCTTCTCTGGAGCTAGAAAGTTTGAAAACCATTGCTCTGAAATGTACTACCTTTGTGTTTTATCACAGTTTTTGCTTTTTCAGAAAGCTCCCTCCTCTCTTGACTGAAGACGGCAGAGCAGAAGGATCATCCAGCAAGCCCACCTTGTTCAATTTTTCTGCACAGTTATAAAGAAGGAAGGAGAAAAATACCGGTTTCCACCCACAGATTTCTTTATTAAGGTGACCTCCATTATTTTTTACCATAGCAAGAACCATTTTCTCCCATGAAAACTAAACTGCACATCACAGCAAAAGTGAAGGGAAAGGAAAGGAAAAGCTAAAGGTCAAAAGGGGGAATATTGCTTACTTGGCCATATTTCTGCAAAGAATTTTACCCCTTCTAATCAACCAGTATAGCTTAATGCAAGAGGCAAAATTATTGCCCAGGAGAACAACAGCAGAAGGAAAGGAAGAGGAAGGAAGGAAGGAAGGAAGGAAGGAAGGAAGGAAGGAAGGAAGGAAGGATGGAAGGAAGGAAGGAAGGAAGGAAGGAAGGAAGGAAGGAAGAAAAGAATGAAGAAATCATTTTATCAGTTGGGGGGGGGACCTATCAGAAATATTCACATTTTATTTTCTAAACCTCAAACTATGTAGATTTCCACAGAAAATCCCACCTGCTTATTCTGCCACTGGGGGGTGGGTTGGCAGATAACAATCAAATGGTTGGTCCTAAGCCTTTGATAGACCAAACATCTATTATTAGGTTTTTATAAATAAGTTACCAACAAGATTGAAAATTCCAGTCTGCTCACTCTGATGATGTCATTGCATCACTACTGCATTCCCTGCAGTCCTCAGCTACTCCCCCCCACCGCCCAAACCCCTCTTTAAATAATCCAATCCCAGCTGCAGAAAGGTTGCTTCTCCTTGACAAATACTGTAGCTGTTTCAAAAAAAAAATATGGTAATTGCAGTGTGTTATGCTTTCCTAGAATTATTTCAAATTCATTAAAAAAGGATGAGATGTTAAGGTGGGCATTGATAAATAATTGCTACTATACATTTTAGTTCACAGGATGCCTTATATCATGGGACTGGTGCAGCCCTATAGCCTCTCTGCATATTTCTTCTGAAACAATGATGAACACTAGGAAGGCACCTTGAAGCTTGACTTTGATGGTCTTTGATGGTCTTAATCTCACACACATTCCTGTTGAAGTTGCGTAATAGCTGTTCTTTAATCTACTTGCTCCCCTTCCTTCAGTGCTATCCCATACAGCCAGTTTTTTCAGATACATGATCACCAGCAGGAAACAAGTCAATAATCAAATGAAGATTTTACCATTTGTCACACACCAGGCACAGTACTTGCTTCAGTGAGTCAAGAATTTTGTAAACTTGGTTTAGGCCGATGTCCTATGCTGTTTCCATGAGAATGGGTTGACATCAGGACTGGAGCAGTGCCACCCTACGGATTTATTTTCCACAACCTGGTGTCCTCAAGTACTGGAAGTTGCAAATCCAGCACAGCTGGAGGTCCTCATATCGGGGAAGGCTTGCTATAGTTAGTGACTCAGAATATGTCCGCAGGTGGCTCAGTAGGACATTCCCAGCTGAGTGAAGGCTTAGGAAAAATTTCCCCAGGCTCTAATATGCCCTCAGCTGAACCTGATCAAACAGCATGACTTGGATTTTACTTTTTATTTTGTAAGCAAGTCCTGTCTATGGCAGTCAAATGAGTTTCACAATGCAGGTGTAATTTGTGGACTTGGAGGAGAGTCAGGCTTCCATGCATTTGAATCTGAAATAAGAACAATAATCACCACTGCCAGCTATTACTCACCCTGAATGTCAACTCCAAATGCAAATACCTGGCCTTATATTTACCAACATTTCACATACTGTCTTCAGTGAACATATTTATCATCTAATTACCTGTCAGGGCAGGCATACATTTGAGATAGTTAGCAGCAATTTATGAGCTGAGGGTCACTATGCGTATCATGTTTCATTATTTGTCTTTGTTTCCTAAAAGGCTGATACATTTGTATTATATTTTAATGCAATCTTTTTCAAACTTCTGAACTTTAAGGAGCCTTTGCCACACTGATTTTTCTGCTAGGGAGAAGGCATGGAAGGTTTATCAGGAGATTGCTGTTATTTTGCAGAGAATATCTGAGGGCTCATGCCGGTTCCCATGGAATGTAGGCAAAGGCCAACTGGGTTTGAGCATTGCTCTGTTTGAACTGACCGTGCGCTCCAGAAGGCATCCGTCACTCTCCTGAGTGTAGTCCCTCCTGGGACTGCTCGGTGTAGAGGAAAATCAGTAGTCCTCAGTGGAACGATGTCTCAAGGCATAATTTTTAATAAGCTTCTGAGAAACCACAGGATTGCTTGGAGAACAAGTGACGCTGCTAAAATCTATTCTATATATGATTTTCTGCTGTTTTGTGGAGGTATGCAGTGATTCAGATTCAAACAGTAAAATGTGATTGGGAAAGTACATGGGTGTGCATATAGAACTTGTCAAGACCACTTTATAGCAGCTGCGTCTTTTCCTGCATTTACCTTTTGTAGCCGATGTACAATCCCAGGAAAAGATGCATGAAGGTTAACATGTTCCTGACAGATCCTACAGGCATGCCCAAGTGAGCTCTGAATCACATTTCATCCTTCAAATTCAGCTTGCTGCATAGCTCTGTTATTTTCTTCCTTTCTTTTTTCTTCCTGTGTCCCACTCCTTAATTCTGGTTTAATAATAATTTAATTAGCTAGAACAGTGCTTCTCGGCCTCAGCAACTTTAAGACGTGTGGGCTTCAACTCCCAGAATTCCCCAGCCAGTATGACTGAGCTAGAGTAATGTTATCCTAAAGCTATTCTAATGTTATAAACTTTAGGTTGTTTTATTTAACCAGAATTTTCTGGATTGGAACTGGTTACCAAAATGCAAATAAATAAATAAGTTATTAGCTTAGCCTGATTGTTAAAATAGAAGAAAATCATACCTCACATACCTTCACTTTTTAGGGTTTCCACATTGTTGCTGCTGTCTGGAAAAGGCTCTGATGCTGGGAAAGGTGGAAGGAAAGAGGACGAACAGTAGCAAAGTGGAGGGACTCAGTTATAGTGGCAATTGGTGCACCACTGGAAGACCTGAAGGACCAGATTAGGGACAGATTGTCATGGAGAAAGTCTATCTAAGTGGTTACTAAGAGTTGACAGTGACTTGATGGCATGTAATCAAACAATGTTGTTGAAGGCTGGTTAAAGGAGGTATTATGGTCATCCAGAACAAGACAAAAATGCATAACCATCATGCTATTTTGTATTTGTTGTAAACAACATTATGTCTCAGACAGAAAAGGAGAAAGAAGCACTAAGCTCAAGATGTGAAAAGAATGAAATAAGAAAATAAAGGAAATATTGCTACAACTAAGTTATACCAATATAACTTTTGATCCTTACAAACTACCTTGCTTCTTTCATGTCCATACACTGATTCATACAATGTCTTTGTTCTTTAATTTCCCACCTCTCATTTAAGGATGTCATCCATTCCATTCAACCGTGATGTTCTCAATCTTCTCCTTTTCTTGGTCCTTTCACTTTCCTCCATATATTCATTTTGTGATTTGATCGTCTTTTATTCTCCCCATATGACCAAACCATCTCAATGTATTTCATGCATGTTGCTGAAAAAATGTGGATCCTAGTGAATGGTAAGAAAGAAATATCCTACCATTCACTAGGATCCAAGTTTTTTCAGTAGCATGCATAATTTTTGACTTTATAATTGTGATTATTATTGTACACACAGTCAGCCTGATATTTAGGCTGGATTTGGCATTTTTTATCCACCTCTCAAGTCGTTCCTAAGGACCTGAGATAGGCAGATGTTGTTGTTTGATGGTGTTAAAGGTATCATCGCAGGATGTAAGCTGTTCCAAGTGAAGCTGCCTTTTGCAACTGACTGATGGTGATTTTGTCAATGCCGATGGTCTTCAAGTGGTGCTCCAGATGCTTTGGGATTGCACCTAAGGCGCCCATTGCTATTGGTACTATCTTTGCTTTCTTTTGCCATAGTTGTTCTACTTCTATTTGCAAGTTTTTGTATTTTGTGATTTTCTCCAGTTCTTTCTCTTCTGTTCTGCTGTCTCCAGGTAGTGCAATGTCCACTATCCAGACTTTTTTGTTTTTCTTCTCAACAGTTGTTAAGTCTGGGGTATTATGTTGCATGTGCTTGTCTGTTTGAATTCTAAAGTCCCAAAGCACTTTAGCTTCTTCATTTTCTATTACTTTGCCATTATTATTATTATTATTATTATTATTATTATTATTATTATTTTACTCATAGTTTTCTCTGATAGTCATCCATTTTGGCTATTTTATTGGTTTGGGTAGAGATGGTGAACCTGGGCTCATCCTGTTATGTTTCTTGTTCTTCCCATTGGTTCATTGCTGGCCTATCATGTCTTCAAAGCTTTATACTTGATGTTTAGGTTTAGGTTTTTTGTTTAGGTTTAGAGAAGATGTTTATTAAATAAAGTAAGTTAAAACTAAAATTTGTAGCTAAGTTATTAGCCTAAACAAATAAAAAAGTCTTGAGGGAGCACAGCAGAGAAGCTGCTGCTATATCATCATCTTAGCTCCATGCCTCCCCCTCCCCCATTCTTGACCTTATCTCTCTCTCCCTTTTTTTTTACCACATATACTTTGCAAGCACCCCATTCCCACTGTATTCAATTTATTTTTATGTTTCTCCTGAGATACTCAACTCTCACTCCCATATAACAAAGTGGGCAGAAGCACAGTTCTTTCAACAAGCTTTCATTAATTGCAACAGACCACTACCTAATTACCAGCATTTGCACATCTTAAAATGTCTGCATCTGATTTCCCATATTTAGTAAACATTGTACCAACTAACACAAATTCACCTATAGGTTTTGGATATTAGTTTTCAAATCAATACTCCATTATGCAACCTGTCTAATATTGGCTGCAAATCATTTGGATTATTTGACAACAGCAACCTTATCTGCATACAAAATTACATGTATATTAATATCTCCAGCCATCATACCTCTAATATCTTTACGAACATTTTTTACACATTTATGTGAAATACACTAAACAATGAAGGTGACAACATGCAATGGTATTTTATTCCCTGCTCGATGTTCAACCATTTGCTCAGCATTCCATTCATTTTCATACACACTTCCATCATACTTCCACTGGCGTTGAATGGCCAGTAAATTTAAATTATTATTTAATAATAATAATAATAATAATAATAATAATAATAATAATCGCTCTTATTGTATACAACAGCCAATCTTCCTAATTCCAGGCTATTCAGTTTATCACCTGCTTTCTCTCAATTAATATATATACAATAAACTTTCTTTCTCACATTCAAACATTCCTCAGTCTTGTACTAAATAGCAAAAAATCTGGTCCCTACATACCCCACTTAGCATATAACTAGACTGAACTTCCCAAATTCTGCTCATAATAGTCACATTTCACACCTTTTTTGTCAGAAGTCTTAAAAACATCTTTCTAGGCACACTGAACCACTAATCCCCCTGTCATTCTTTGCATTCACTCTAGCTACCTTTCTCTTTGTATACAGGAACAATAATGGCATTCTTCCAATCAGAGAGTAAAGATACAGCTTTCACACATACATTAAACAAGCTACACAGTCATTTCACAGGCAAACCACGTCCACAACATTTATACTTGCAGACTGCACTTTTCAACATTCTCACAGCATTTATTACTTCCTTTCCATTATTTTTCTTGGAAGCTAGCATTTATAACATTCATTTCAATTCCATTCTGCAATATATCACTATCATTCCCATACAAATCTCTAAAATACTTTTTCCAGTTTCATCCCAGATAATTCATCACTTTTAATTTTAATTCCATTCACTCTGCTGGTGTGTCCATATTTAATTTTGTTTACCTACTTCTAAAACAACTTTTTATTCCATCAAAATCACTCTATACATTCTCTGATTCTTTTAATCTTTTGTGCTTCATGATCTCTTTGACTACATTCCTTGTATCTATCTTTTTCTCTCTATACACATTATGCGATATATATTTCTCTCATTCTCATTTTATATCATTCTCTAAAATGCCTTCCCTTTTTTATCCATTGCCACTTTCACTTCATCATTCCACCAAGTCTCCTTCTTCGTATTTCCTATTAGCATAACTCCACACACTTCTGCAGCACCCTGTAACATAATTCATTTTCATTCTGTCTCAAGCAGCATCCATGTATCTTTCCTTACATCCACTTTCCATTCACTCTGTTGGGAATTCATCTCTTCTACTACTTTTTCATATAGAACTCATACATTCTATTCCTGCATTTGTTCACTTTCACTTGCATCATTTTTCACAATCAGTATTGGGTTAGGGCCAACAACTGAACTCCAAGCATGGTTGAGTATCTTTAGCACATATGGAGAGCATGACATAGGAATCCTCAGTAAGTATGAAAGCTTAAAACTCCTTCTGTTAAAACGTCCCTATAAAACTCTTTGTATAAAGTTTGCAGCTTCCCACTTGATAACTGCAGATCACTAGACATCAGAATTTAGTCTCAGCCAAATAAAAAGTTTAGAACAAATTTCTGCCTAAATCCTCCATCCTGCCCTCTGACTTTACCCAAGCTCTTTCTAAATGCTGTTTCTGTATATCAGCTTTCTCATGTAATATTCTTGTAGATCCTTTGACCTTAAGACAGATTCATATGGTGTTATTGTAGGACGTACTGATGGGGTTCACAAAACATACTTTAATGAAGAAAGTTAAAGACTCAGCATCTGCATTCTCAAAACTCCCTTGGTTTTTTCCTAAAGCACACAAGACCTGGCTTTTCCAGCAGGCTATTTGATATGTTGGATTGCTCTTTCTACAGAAGAATGTTGCAAGTAATTAGTTGTCCCTTGGTGTTTGTGCATTTATTATTTTGTTTCATTAATTGATATGTGTAATATATTACTGTACTCAGATCCTCCAAGTCAGGATGTAACTGGCATATAAACCTAGTAAGTAAATAAATAAACATACTAAATTTAGTTTTAAGATAGACTAGGATTTTTATGTTTAACACGTTGCAAGAACTAACCTGCCTGGTTAGTTTATAATTCAGTACATTGAATGAATCCCAAAAACCTGTTAATTCCATTACCAAATTAAATATATTGTGTAAACCCAGCTACTAGATCTCAAACCAATAGGATTAAACTGTTACCAAATATAATAGTTGTTGTTTTTTTCCAAAAATGTTGCAAGTTCTGATATTTTCCAAAACCTGAGACTATCTGAAAAATGCATATCATAACATGTGAATGATGACCCACAGAAAGAAGACCAAACATTCATACAGGTAACAAACAGGTGAGGCTCTTGTGATTTTCTAGTAGAGCTGTTCAAGCCAAATTTAAATGCTTGCCACATGCGCAGCCAGCCTGTAGTGTAAATCTGCTCTTTTCTTTGTCAAAATATAGTTGAGGGGAAAATATGAAGTAAAATAGTAAGCGATATACAGAACTCTTCTAGGAAACATATTTATGGCTTTTAGTCAAAGGATTCAGCAGTCAGACTTACAATTTCTCCTCATTCATAATGGATTGGCTGAGATAATTAGACTAATTATGTTTCCATCTTGCAATTGCTCTGATTTATGGACCTGGTTGTCTGGCTTGTTTCTATAATGAGTGGAAATATCTTAGGACCCTGATTCACTAAATATGATTTAGAGCACACCTCTTTGAAATGATAGGCAGTCAATATTCTTTCTTGACCTTTCATGCTAGTTGAGGCCTCACTGTTAATTTTGTATGGTATGATGAGTAAAATGTGATCTATCATAGTACTGACACAGTTCTCAAGTTCAGGACACAGGTTGCAGGTCTGTAGCAGGAGGCTCTGGCTAGAGCTGGATCTAGCAGGATAAGACATAAAGAACAGATTGTAAAAGGGGTTTTTGACAGATGTCATTCAAAGGAGAGAAAAACTGTACCAGTAAAAATTCCATTCCCTTTGCCCTCTCTTATACAAAATAGGATAAAAGGAAGGGCAGGAAAGAGTAAACTTTCCTGCAAAATAGGATAAAAGATACAAAATAGGATAAAAGAAAAAAGAAAAGAAGCATGGGGAGAAGAGTCCATCCCTTTTAGAGGAACTGCAGGGTGAATTCTTCTAGTTACTGTCCTGAGTTGCTTGGCTCCTACGTCTCTACTGGTCACTATTTGCTGTTTGTTTTTTTGTTTTTGTTTTTAATAATCTTGCAGTTAATCCAACTATGGCCCATGAAGTCCATGAGCTATCCTCAACCCTAAAAGCTCATGCTCCATTCAACCCTTACATCTCAGCACCTTTCCCAGTTTTGCTCAGGCTAGGTGAAACACACTCTCCTTGCTTTCTCACATCCTGCCTACAGTATTACAAAGCCTCCCTTCCTTTCTCCCTTATAAAAAACATACGTAAATGTCAATGTATGAACACTGATACTTGGTTTCCAGGGAGTCGAACTACCAATTCTTGTTGCAAATCTAAAGAAGAACATAGGAACCAAAAAACTGTTCTCCTATTGCTTTAATTATTGTAGCATCAGAACAATGATGCTACAATAAAGGGAAGGGGAGAGATTTCACTTTAACATCAAAGGGATAATGTGAGAAGAGGGAGTGAAGGCATCCATGTATGCAGACATCTGGGAAAGCAAAGGAAAAGCACAGGGACTAGAGAGGAAGGAAATCCCTAAAAAAAAAAAAAAAGCAGGCACTGGTAGACAAGTCCACAGGACCCAGCCAGCCAGGTTTACCCTTCTTCTATGAATGGGAAGGGCAAGAAGCAGGGAGACAAGCAAACAGATCTTGTGGTAGCCATAGTCCAGCCCACCCCCATTCCCAAGCCATTGCAATCCCGATTAGAATTCCTGAAGTTGGCATAAGGAACAGCTGGGACAAGTAGCTTAGGAGGCAGTGAGGAATTGCCCACAGATGTACAGAACAGTGCATATATTGCTGCCTGCAGAAGGCCGGTTTTCTTATTCACTGCTGGTTTCAGAAAAACATGAATGGAGTGTGGAGTCCATTGTGGCAGGAGCAGTAATCTCATTCTCCCTTTAATGCATGAAGGGAGCTCACCTTAGCACTTTAGTCAGGAAGCTCACTGAATGCCAGATGCTATGGCCCCTCTACGTGTAGTCTTTGTACCACTGTAAATCACCCATGTCTCACTCGCAATGCATCCAGAATCACGTTGAAGGGATTGACCCCATCATAATATTCATTCAAATGTCAATTTTTTCCTATATAAGGGAGGAATTCAAGGGTTCCAAAATACAAGTGCATGCGTGGATGCCCTTCACTCAGGAAAGCACGGGTTCTGAACTCCCCATCCTTCCCATGAATTCCTATGTGTGACTGGAGTAGAATTTTCATTTGAATCTTTCCCCAATTTCTTCTCACTGCATGCTATAGTAATGATATTTTCCTCCACAGACTGTCCTCCATTGAAATCAATGGACTGCTATACAAGAACATGTACAGGAACTCAAAATGCTTAATCACTCTTGGGATTATATTTTAAATGATTATTTTTAATGCTCTGACTGTATTGATACATCTGACCATTTCAGCTTCTGAAGCTTACCTCGAATGGGTTCTCCCTGTTTCAGACCTGGAGGAAATTGCCCCCATTGTCTACCCCAAAGCTCTACACATATAGGTGCACAGGACGAAATCAAGTCTTTCCTGCCATGCAGTCTTCCCACCTGAAATCAGGGCAAAAGGTTAAAAATTACAGTTAGAATGGGCTCAACACAAAGATTAAAATCCAGCAGGAAACACCAGTCTAATTGGGTGAATATTCCTTCCAGGCTGAGCTTACCTGGATGTCTCCCTGATTAAATGAGAAAAGATCCTTTCCCAGAAAGAGACTACTATTTCAATCAGCAATGCTGAACAAGCAGAAACCACGATTCAGCAGGGTGCCTGACTGCAGAGTGCTCCCTCTCGGAACTCCAGCGAAGTGCACTTTCTTGGAATTGCTAAAGGGCGCGTGTCCGCACTTTCGAGGAATAAAAGCAATGTTTCTCTATATAAAGGGCTTCTGGCGTGGCTGCCTCTGACAGCTGACTCTGTACGTTGTGCTCTCAAAGATAAACTTCATCTCTGGGTCAAGCACCTGCCTGCACATTTTATTCCAGCTTGGAAACGATCCTGGTAAGATTTCTTTCTAACAGGTGCTTTGCAGACATATAACACAATATGCATATGATGGAGGAAGAGCCTTCTGCCTGAAAGTTATCTCTCCTTACCTCAGGTATTTAGTGAAAGAATGAAGACTCTTCCAAATGCCTGAGAGTAACTGAAGAGAAAGTCATATCTGGCACTCAATTTTACGTGACTAAACTATGCCTCTTTTAAGTTTTCAAGACAAACTCAGGAGCTCCTACTTAGATGAAAGATCCAAGAAATTTCAAAGGAACTTGCAAGGAGAAAAGGTCAATCTTAATTTGCCACAAAGTTCAGCCCAATTTTGAGACAAATTTGCAGGTTTCTCCTAACAACAATGAGTGAGAAAGTTTAAGGAGGGGGGAACTGGGAAACAAACTAGCAGCTTGATTCTTCAAGCCCTTCCAAAACCCAGAAACACAAAGGAAAGCCATTATCTGTGATTTATTGGTAATCTGCAATGCCATTAAAAACAATAAAGGTAGTGGAGCTACACGTTATGGTTTGCCAGTTTCTGATAACCAATCACATCCTGGCTTTATCTAATATGTATTAAACAACTTTTTTTATGGGGCAGAAATTCAATGAAATCACAAACATAAAATCCAATAATTGTGCATCGTTCAACTGGATATAAAAGACAATTGGAGCACTTTGCATCATCAAGATGGGAAACATACAAAAACACCATTAACTTTTGGGGAAAGTGTGAGCATTTCTGCTATGGCCTTTTTCCCTACCTACAGCTTCCCCATATTTTCTAGAGTGCCATTGACATAAGCTTCACACATTGTTTCTGTTTTCAGTATGCTTGATATTATTTTTTCTCTAAAGACAAGAAAAATCACAGGAACTTTCATAACAAGCCAATAAACAGTTTTTATCAAGGTCTGCTCCATACGTCTTCCCCATTTAAGATATCAGCAGCAAACCCTCCTACTAAACCACAAAACTATTTCTAATATTCCTTGGCTTTTGAAAAAAAAAAATTTTTTTTTAAATCCTACTTACGTTACGTACGCCTTGATTTTTATACCATGGGTAGTATAGGCATAGGCCTGCCTGCTTCTCAATTAATCTTCGTTCTCCTGACTGCATGAATACAGTTTCCTAGTGTTTACCACTGGCTAGTCAAAACGCCACACCAAGAAGGGCCTTATATGTTCAGGAATGTTATCTGCAACAACAAAAAAGTGCATTAGGGTATGTAATATGAGTTGTTACATATTTTAAAAAACAACTGGGGAAACTTACATTAAACAAGGTACATTAAACACTGCATGGCTTCTGGAATTTTTTCAACCTCTTACCATCAGTGGCCATAGAAGGCACCTGCATTTTTTTTCTTTTTAATGAAGTAATGGGTTGCATCTGTGTGTGCATGGCCACACATGCTTTGCTCCGGGTCACATGACCAGCAGGGAATGGGGCTTACAATGGAACAGTCCACAGCATTCCAACCACTGGCCAGTTGGTTCTCCCATAGTGATGCAATGGGGGGATTTTTCTGGAATCTTTTTTCTGCAGTGCCCAGCCTGATCTGGTCCATTTTCAAACTTGATCTCGCTTTTACTGGCTTCTCCCCCACACTGAGTTTGGTCCAGTTCTTCTGATTTCAGAGAATTATTGTAGTGACAGATAGAAGTACCAAGTTCCAAGCCCCTGTGTATAATTTCTTTTCGACTTTCAGTTGGAAAGAATGAGGAAATTCAGTGGGAAAATGTATAATAACATTTACATATATTTGAGAATTTTATATTATTAGAAAAGCTCAATGTAATAGAGAAAAGATGTGATATGTTTTTTAAAAAATCAGTTACAAAAATATTGGAATGGATTAGTATCTGAGAAAATGTACAAGACTAAGGGGCTGTTTTTATATTAGTTGTCAGCCCCACTACTTTACATTAGTCTACCTATCTGTACTTAGAGCTATTCCATACCAGCAGCTGACCAATGTCAAGTGTCAAGCCAGTTGAAAACAGAACCTACTTCCATTCTCTGAAATGGTCTAGTTTTGTTTTACTTATGTCTTAATCTTTTTTAGGTTTTGAACCTAAAGACTGTATCATAAATAAATGTAACAACCCTGCCCAGGGCCATTCTTCACGAGGAGCAATAAAGGCAATGTCAAGGTCTATTGCCCAAGGTCTCAGCCTTGCAGGAGAAGTTGAGTTCAGGATCCTAATGACCAGATGAATCAGGCAAGATGATGATGATGATGATGATGATGATGATGATGATGATGATGATGCCAATTACCCTTCAAGCAAAAAAAGCCATTGTGCTGTAAGAGATGCAGAGTCAGTGCCTATTCCACCAAGAGTTCTGTTCAATGAACTTGGGACAGTCATTTCTCTCAGCCAAGTGACACCACCTAGCCAATCTTGTTCTCAAAAGATTAAGCAAAGTTAGACCTGGTTATTACTTGAATGGGAAACCACCAGAAAATTCCTGGGCTGTAGGTTAGACAACAAAGTTAACATCCTTGAGGAAGGCAATGGCAAACCATTTCTGTACAGTTGCCAAGGAAACGGCATGGAGATGACCATGAAGTCACTAGGAGTTCACTCAGCTCAGAGGAGACTTTAATGTACCTTAAAAGTTTGATATGCTTTATGAGGAAAAGTAGGATACTGGATATATGTAAAATAAATAATTAAGTGAACTTTATAGGAATTACAGACCACTTTAACAGCAACGTTTGCTATGTTAAATGAAATGTATTGATAACTAATCCTTCTAATGCAGCTTTTTGCAATCTGGTGCTCTCCAGAAGTGGTAAGATTGCACTTCTCATAATTTCCAAGAAACATAACTATGCTGGCTGTGTTTTCTGGTGATTCCACCATATTAAATCTCACTAATTAGATTCCACTAATTCCACTGTATCTGGAAGGCACCAGATACAGAAACACCTTCTAACCATAGCTTGGGGTTGAGAGGATTTGACTGCATCACAGAGGTCTTGCAGTTGTTGTAATAATTATTGAAATAAAGCATGCCAAAAGCTTTGCACACTTTGGAACACTATTGCATAAATGCAAAATACCCCTGTTTTTCTTTTCCTTTTAGATATTCTTATAAATGTTTGCCATCTGTCAATGCAGCCTTCCTTTAATCTAATTCTACTCTCAGGGCAAAATTTACCCTAAGTCTTTCCTCATCATGAATTGTGCCCAAAGACACAGCTTTCTGCAAGTTATGCTTTCTTTTAAATTTAAATAATGCAATTTATGGAAAATAAGTTGAATTATTCATATATGTATGAATATATAGTGTGTATGTGTTTCCTTTTAAATGTTTTAGCAAGAAGATTATGATGAACATGTTTTTAGAAACCTAATTTGCAATAAAAATACATTAAGATGTCTTTGCTTCACAAAATCAGATTTTACATGATGGTATGTTTTTAATCCCAATTATATATTGGGGAGTCATATGCCATTCAGTTGTACACAGTTGTATCCATAGACAATTGTATGTGTACAATCTGCAGACTGGAGCAGCCTATAAGTAAATTAATAAATAAAACTATAGGCTTATGGTCCATTATGGTTTACTTGTCTCATGTAACCTTGCACCTTGGCTGTTCATAGAAGCACAAGGCCACTTTTGCAAGAACACAAGGAAAAAGTCTAATGTTTTGGGACGGAGTGAGGGAGGGAGGGAAGGAAGGCAGGCAGGCAGGCAGGCAGGCAGGCAGGCAGGCAGGCAGGATCAAATTCTAGCTGTGTATAAATTCTGATCCAGTTTGTCTTAAACATTTTTAAGTATGCTTAGATATCAAGGCAAAATTTAAAATGTGACTGTGAATTTAAGATTCTGAACACTCTGTTTGCAAGAGACATGCAAGGCAATGGGAATAGGTGAGAGAACAACCACCTGCTAAACCCATTCATGTTCATTTCTTTTCCTGTCTACCAACTTTCCCCAGATGTGTTGAGATTGTTCAATTCAGAATTTCCAGTCAGGATGGCTTCTGGCTAGCTAGTAAGTTTGAGAACTGCAATTGCAATACATATGGAAAGCACCACTGGGAGGGGGAGAGGTAGAGTATACCAAAAAGGGCTATTCCTTCCTTCTCTGCCTCTTGCATTTATATTCATTAATCAGATGAAGACAGACAACAAGGAATGTGTGTGACAAATCAAGGACAGTCTGGAACTGGGGGAGCACACAATCCCCAAGAGAAATTTTGAGACTGTCATCTCACTTAGGATATAGAAATCAAAAACCTGTCCAAGATATTCCACATCACCAGGAATAAAGATAAGAATGCAGTAGGGATGAAGATCAAACTCAGTGAACCACCATCCATTTCTTGGTCAAATCTTCCCATTTTCAGTCCTAGTTAAATGTGGGAAGTAAGATCAAATACCTTCTCCAGCCTAGTTCAAAGCCCAGCAGATACCTAGGAATGGGTGAGCAGCAATATAACCACTTACAGTATTTCTACTGGTGTAAACACACTTTAAAAAGTGTTCCTTATCTAGTATCTTGTTAATTCCTCATCTAGTACCTTGTTAATCTCTTGCCTGACAGTCTCCTGTTGATCTATGCCTCCTTGCCTGGTAACTACTCCCTGGCTTTCATCATATCCAATATCTCCTCAGCCTCACTGGTTCTGCAAGAACCATTCATGACCATTCATGGATTCATTCATTCATTCAGACCATTCATGGATTGTGGAAATGAGACAGTGAGAAAAACAACAAAGGAAAATAGAATGGGCACATCTATCCACATCTTGCTTTTTCAATACCTATAACCTAGGCTCAGCTGAGGCATACATGGAGTTCACAATTTTATGAGATCTTTTTATATCAGCAGTCCATTGGGGTGCAAACTGTTTTTGTAAAACTACCTGTTATTGTTTTTTTTTAAGAAAATTACATTTGTTAAAAAAACAATAATGGGATGGGGGGAGTTAACATGATGAAGTGTAATGCATTTGGAAAGACTCCACGAGCCCCCTCCTTTTGTGATCCTGTGGGTGACTGCTTGGGAATAAGTCTTCTCAGTAATGGCACCTCACTTTTGGAATACAGTACTTGGTTTAGAGAGGCTTGCCTGCAACCAATTTAACTGTCTTTTCAGCACCAAAACGCTTTTTTTCTTCCTAGCCTTTGAATGTTAATTTCAGTTCCCTGTTCGTGCTGCCATGTGATCCATTAAATATGTTTATTTCTGCTCTTTTAGCTTCTATTACTCAGTAGCTGAATTAAACAATTTTCAGTTCATATTTACTAACTGAATGTATTCCTCAGATAATCTCTATTATGCTTTAATGTAACTAATCTTGGGAAAGCTTTTATGCTGAAAGCAGCATATAAATCTTAAATAAAAATAATAATGGACATTTCCCCTCTTTTTCTAAAATCTGCCTGTGTCAGTGCAGGGCTAGTAGTTGAGTACAGATCTCATCCATTTTGTTATCTAGAAAACTAGCTGTTGGCAGCTGTCAGAAACCAAAGGAGACGTATGTTTATGTGGCTTGATAGAAAGCTCCACCTAGAGCTGAATGTGCATGCAGACATTCAGACAATCTAATTCTAACAGTTTAATTATGGAGCATGTTAATATTCTGCATACAGGTAATTCAAGAAAACTGGGTTCTTGCTTCTATAAATAACCAAAATTGATCAGATTAGCAGCATTTTGTTTTGACAACATGGTTTGCAAGTCTCATTTGTTAATATATGTTGACTCTGATAGTCACAAGAAAGGGGCAAAAAACTACAATGAATATTGAAAGCCTACTATAAACAGTTGTCAATCTAATTGAGCCATTCTTTATGGTTTCAACTTACAATAAGAAGAAACCTGCTTTCATAACAGATTGGTGTTTCCAATAAGTTGTGTGTCAATAACTTAACTCAGAATTTGCAGGATGAAAACCAAAAAACAAAAGAGGGGGGGGAGAGAGAGGGAGAGGGAGGGAGAGAGAGGGAGAGGGAGAGGGAGAGGGAGAGGGAGAGACAGAGAGAGAGAGAGAGAACACTAAAGAAAGCAACAGGATGTCCATATTCTAATAATAATTTATTGAAAAGTTTATAGAAATTTATTTATTCAATTTATACAGCCACCCATCTCAGACCAGTGACTCTGGGCGGCTAACAACAATAAAAACAGTCAACACTTAAAACAGTACAAAAAAATTAAATATAAATATAAATACAGCCAAGAGATCTTAAAAAACCATCGGTATCAGCACAACCATGAAATTGGGCCCTTCATGCACTCAGGGCCCCAGGCCCGAGCATAAAGCCAGGTCTTCAAGGCCTTCCAACAAGCCAAAAGGGTTGGGACCATTCTAACCTCAGGAGGGAGGATGTTCCAGAGGGCAGGCGCCACAGCAGAAAAGGTATGTCTCCTGGTCCCCGCCAGCTGACATTCCTTGGCAGACGGGACCCGGAGCATGCCCAACCTGCTGGACCGGATTGGATGGGTAGAAACAACTGGGAAAAGATGGTCCCTAAGGTAACCCAGTCCCAAATCATGAAGGGCTTTAAAAGTGACAACCAGCACCTTGAATTGCACCTGGAAACACACCAGCAACCAGTGCAGCTCCTGAAGCTGTAGTGTTACATGTGCCGAGTAGCTGACACTATTTACAACCCAGGCAGCTGCATTCTGTACCAGCTGAAGCTTCCGAATGTTCTTCAAGGGCAGCCCCATGTAGAGAGTGTTGCAGTAGTCCAAATGGGAGGTCATGAGGGCATGAGTGACAGTGAGTAGAGCCTCCGGTCCAGGAATGGGCACAACTGACGCACAACCTGAAGGTCTGCAAAGTCCCTCTTAACCACAGCTTCCACCTACTCTTCCAGCAGGAGCCATGAGTCCAAGAGGACCCCCAGATTGCACACTGGGTCCATCTGGGGCAGTGCCACCCCATCCAGAACCAAATATGGAAGAACCTTGGTACTGGAAGGCCCAAACACCCAAAGCCACTCAGTCTTGCTTGGCTTGAGCCGGAGCTCGTTTCATTCAGGTCTCTCCAGCCTCCAGGCACTGAGATAGGACATCCTGAAATGGTCCCCGTACTTACAGCACCAGGATTCTCTTCCTCTCATTACTGTGGTGAACCCAGATTGGTGAGGATGGTGTTTCATAGAATCAGCTCACAAAGGGCTCGCTTTTGTTGGGCATGTTTTATAGCCCTTCAACCTCTTTCTAACCCTCCACCCCCAGAGTTGCTTAGTTTAGGCATCAGCAAGGGAAGGTTACATATTAGTGAGGATGAAGTGTCCAGCATGATAAACTACTGTTTATCATGGTGTATACTGAAATGCAAGTCAGGATTTAAAGCCAGCTACAGAATTTAATAATGATTTAATAATGTAATAATGTGCAAGGAACAAAAGTGATACAAACCATTTAATATGCTTTGAGTTTATACAGTTTTTGCATTCCCCAAGTCAGTCAAGAAGTATCACAGTCAAAGCAGCCACACAGCTGTTTTAACTATTGGACATGGAAGAATAATATATTCCCCTGATGGGAACATAACACAAGCTGCACTGGGTCAAAATAGGAGGGTTCTTTTTGACAACAATCAGCTGCATGTTCTCAGGAAGCTCACAAGCAGAGCATGAAGGCAGTTGACCTCCATAATTGTTCAACTGCATCTGTCCTTCAGGATTGTCATCAGAATCAACACCCTCATGTATTGCTGGTGCTAAGGCCTGCTTTGGAATTAACCCCCCCCCCCATACACACACACACATGTATATTCCAGTTATGAACTTATTTTGAATATCCCAGTGTACCAGCAGTTAGTATTTATAAATATGCACCAGCAGCTGCTATGACAACATAAACCAGGATGGGCAACCTTTGATTCTGGGTCTAATATTATCTTAACCTAATTTCCTGTGGCCCTTGGCCTATTTTCAAAACCCATCTTTCATAAATTGAGATCTCCATTGAGAATGATATATGAGCCTTTCCTAGCAGCCTGTTGCCTAGGGGAATCAAAGATAACTAGACATCAAAGGGACAAGAGGAGATTTCAGTGGGGAAATAGATGCCTTCGTGGGTTTTTTTTTTCTGAATTTTTTTACTTACATGGTGCTTATTTCAATCTCACCTACTAATCGGCATGTGGCTCAAAGATTGCCTCTAAGGGTGTGTAACTTTCTACAGTCATTCTTTATATGAATGCATGGCCAGAGAAGCAATATATGTCTGGTACATAGCAGAACTTCCTTCAGACCTAAAGTCAGTCTTCTAACAGCTGATAAGCTTCACTAAATGAGACAGTTGCATGAAGGACTCAGTAGCACAGAATGAGGCAATAGGGCAAAGAGTATCCTGTAGATAAAGCATCTCGGACTTGTAGCCCACAGAACACAGTATTATCATTTTGTATGGCACGTGCCTCCCTGACACATGTAGGAGGAGAATATAGACTGGATATAGATCAGCTTGCAAATCTCAGCCAAGCCCTACAGATCCTCCAGCTAAGAAGACATTGTATCTCCATGCCCAAACAAGGCAGATTGAAGATCTCAATCTGCACTCGTAGCCCCACCCCCACCCAAGGAAGCTGTGATGACAGCTTAGGCCAGTGTTGTCCAAACTTGGTCACTTTAAGATGAATGGACTTCAACTCCCAGAATTCCCCAGCCAGCAGCCGAAACCTCTATACTTCCCAATTAATTATAATTTGAAAATATCAAATGCCAATTGCCCTTTTTTCAGTGGGACAGAATGCATTTATTTATTCATTTCTTAGCTTGTTTTCCATTAAAAGTATTCTGAAATTGAGCTAAATTTTCAGGAATTATCAGTGAGCAACATATGCTAAATTGAAGACAGAATATGATTTTTTTTTCTCTTTGAGAACTGTCAATATTATTTTTATTTTTTGGTACAACTGAGAGAATTTTCAGGCTTAACTGTCTCTTTTGAGGGGCTCAATTCTGCCAGGTTTCAGTTCAAGAATGTTATTCAACCACCACCAAGCCAAATATTGTTCTGGTTAACAAAACATGCTGCCAGATAACTGACGAAAAATAAATGGCTGTTTTGCAGTAACATTTTGGATTTTTTTTTTAATTTAATAAATTTGTCCAATGGCATATCATTATACTCTCATTCAGTTTTGACTGACTTTTATATCAGTCTATGAAAAGACTTCAGTGCTGTGACCCTCAGGCTAATGAACTTCATGCAACCTTTATGATAATTTGAGTTTGAGACTCATGCTATAACTCAAGCATGGCTGATCTTTGCTTCTGTGAAGTCCACAATCAAGGAGGAAAACCATTGTTTCCTTCTTTAAAAAGAGAAAGAGAACCAGAAGACTTCCCCCCCCACCCCCAATCTAAGGTTCCAGAGGACTGGCATGGTGTTGTCCTTCACACCCCACCAAGGGGGCCCCATCTTCAGACTCTCACAGATGCAAATATTACCTCATCCCAAGTCACTTGCATGTTATAAAAAGTAAACTGTATGTATATGTACGTGGCACACTATTCCCCCGTTGATTACCGAAAGCTGTTTTTGCAGATTTCATTGGTGCAAAATGGAATCTAATGGAGGACCACAGTAGCTACTAGTCTCAACACCTGGCATCCCAACCCAAAGAAAACTTTCTTAAATTGCCTTAGACTTCAACCAGCAACATTGTGACATGGGAGCAGCTTAAGGGTGCAGTGCAAAAGCACCCATCATAATCTCAGAAAAAAGCAGGCAAGCAATTTTGAGATTAAATAATTTATTACCATTGCTAAAATGAACACATATGCTTGGTATCCCCATTATATGATGAATTGTAAAAAAATAGTTTTAGTACAGTATCAAAATTTACATACTTATGTCAAAAGGCCAACATCACTCAAATTATCTCCTGCAGAGCTTGGCCAAGATCCAATGAACCACAAGAGTTGCTCCCAACCCTCAACAAGGGAAGAGAAGGACTTAGACATTTCTTCCTTGAACAGCAGCCAGCTGCAACCTGTTTATAAGACTGAACGGAAAACCTAAAACACTTTGTGATACAGCATTAGGAAAGGGGACTGCCGTTCAATGAAGAATAGTTTAATATCCCACTGATCCAGAAAAGTCCTTAAGCTTCTCTAGAGTTGTTCTTTGGATCCAGTCCTTGACTGCAGGCACAAATTCTTTGAGGGTCTCTCGCTTTCACTGTTTGTTCTCATGTAATAATAGGAATACAACAATTTTAATATAAATAATGAAAGCAATGGTATCAACTAGCATGACATTTAAAAAAATGAATTACTAAAGCACATTTTTAATAACCGTTTTTTTTTTCTGGAAAAAAATAGGGGGCTGATTGATGCCACTCTATTATAGGATAAAAGGCTTATTATAGGTATATTAGTGCTGGAGTCATCTAATACCCACAATCATAATAGCTCAGAAAAAGAAAAAAGGAAAACAAACAGGACAATATCAATTTGGAATTAAACCTTATTAATCACCCCCAATATTGAGAATTGTTGCATTCCTATTTTTGCTTTGAATACTCAGCTATGGTTAAAAAGTCAAAGCAACAGCATTTAATCACAAGCCTGTTGCACATTCATACAAATGTTACTGCATTTTGATATATACACAAAATAGCTATCAGAGCATTTTAATACACACAATCTAATATTATACAGTAGAGGGGGTAGGGAGGGAAATTTTAATGTAAGCCCATTTATGTCCATAAACTCAAGCAAAATGAACAAGCATTTTCAACCTCAGATTAATGAAGGACATGCTTTCAAGAATACTGAATATTTCCTTTGAAAAGATGTGACCCTCTACAAAGAAAGCTCTCCCTACACCCCCCCCCCAATAAATACAATGTTATTCTGTTAGGCCCACAAACATTTGTAAAATAAAACATTATCTTGCACACAAAACTGAAGAAACTAGCTCCTTGGTATTCAGAAGGGATTTGTGGTAGGGTTGGGTTAAAGGTTTCAAATGCTTAATATCTATAACAGCACAATCCTAAAACCCACATCAGCAAATAAGCATTTGGAAAGGGATTTGTTGAACAACAGACCAGGATGAGCCACTTCAATGTGCTGACCTACAGACCCAGTGCAGGACTCTGTAGCAGCCCTGCGACTGAGATCAGTTTCATGAAATAAGGAGCACCTGACATAGCTAATTATTTTCAGGTACTTCACGGAATTTCTACATGGTACAAAAATGACATCATGTGACAGAGGTTGGGCACCACCCTAAAGGTCTGCTAACAACTGTAGCATCAATTGCACTGGAGCACAATTACTATGCAGGAAATTAGTATTAACGGATAACAAATGAGTCAGGAAAAGAATGAGTCGGCCGTACTTTGGTTCAAATTATCCAGGATTCAACCTAAAATGAATCTTAATCATGTATCTCAGAGATCTTCAGGTCTGATGATTAAAATATTGTAGCAACCTTCAGCCTCCAAATGGAGTTTCTCCTATCTTGTGTGTTATCTTAAGGAACTAGCAGAAACAAGAAGCATACCTATCACATCCCAGAACATGTAGATCCATAGGAATTCAGCAGTCTACCCTGAACCATACATGTGGTGCAAAATGCAGGTAGGTTATAATGAAGTTTACATCCTGTTGGCCCTGTTTGGAGAAGAGGCCATTTGGCTGCTCATTCTCTTGATATCAAGTATGATGTGGACTTGTGACCTATACAGCATAGGTTCTGCAAAAGCCTTGAATGCTTGTTGATATCCTGAGTAGCTGGGCGTAACAGGAATTTGAACTCCACTAAGTCTAGATTAGTGGACTTTAGGATACAGATCTCTGTGCATGGTACATAGTAGCAAAAGAAAAGGGAGCAAGAGGCAGCTGCTCCTCAAGTCACAGCAGAATCTGAGTGTCCAAATGCTGATGAACAGTAACAATAGTACCATTATATATATAAAGGCTTGACAGATCCAGCCTGCATATACTCTAAAATTGGTCCTGGAGCAGATGAAGAATACAAATTTGTGTGTGCATTTCTTTTTGTTGTTGAGTTATCAAGGAAGAAACCACACCTCAACCAAGACTGGCAGGGCAAGCCACTGTACATAACCAACCACCAAACTACACTCTCCCGTGCATTGATGTTGTTACCTAGCCTAGTGATGAAGAAACATCTGCAGAAACATCTGCAGAAAAACAACCAAGAACCCAACATTCTCTATTATGGGATCTATAAGGACCTTAAAAATATGCATAATTCTAAGTTTCCATTGATTTGTCAGGAAAAAAGTCTTGCCAGACTAATGTTATTTTTTGACTGGGTGTATAAAGATAGGGAACCTTTAAATAAAGATCAGATTTAGCAACAAATAGGTGGGAAGTTACCATGGCTCTTCTGTTATCAACTTAAATCTCTTTTGGGCAACAGAAATATTAGGGACTCAGCAACATGGCCCTATACCAATTTCGAGAATTTAATACTTCATTATTTAGAACCACCACAATTTCAAAAATGTATATATTATTATTGCAGTCAGAAATAGGGGATCCACTATATGGTTTAAAGGAAGCTTGGGATACTAATCTTGGTAATCCCATACAGGAGATAAATTGGCAGAAGTTATGGAAACCAGGGGGATTTACTTTAGCTTCAATTAAAGAAATGTAGTGGAAGATTATATATCATTAGTTTTGATTCCTGTTAGGCTGGAACATATATATCAAAATTATTCTCCCAAATGTTGGAGAGGTTGTCAAATAAAAGGGTCATTTTTCATTTGTGTTACTGATGCGATAAAGTTATACCCTTTTGGTGAAAAATCTTTGGAGAGATAAATACTATCACTAATCAAAGAACTGAATGCTTCACAGAGCTAGGCTTACTGCATTTATTTACAGGGCCAAACTATAAGATTAAAAATAAAGAACTTATTTATTTAATCTTAGCAGCCAAAATAGTAATTGTGCAACATTGGAAAACTCTAGATAACATAACAACGGAATTGTGGATTAATAAGGCCTCTTCAATTGCTACATTAGAAAAAATTGCAAAGTTAAATTAATGAGACACCAAATGCAGGAACCACAATTCTATCAAATTTGGATGGATTTTATGGTTTACCTCACTACCAATAAATTGTAATCTCATATACTTTACATATATGGCAAATTTTCACGTTTCACATGTATAATACCTGCCTCTTTATTCACTTTGCAATAGATCTCCATTGTATTTTCTATATTTTTTTCTGATTTTTTTTTCTCTATATGTATTTTGGATTTATGTAAACATAGTTACCTGATATTGTTTGGTAAAAACTAATAAAAATATATTATAATATTTTGATTGAGTAATTTCCTTAATAGGGAATGCTACGGAGGTATTTATTGACTTCAGAAAGCAACTGACATTGTATACTGTGATATTATGATTACCAAGTATGGGTTTTATGGTGTGTTTATTAAGTGGATCCACAACTGGCTTGAAAATGGTGTTCAAAGAGTGCTCATTAAAGTTTCCACATCAAGAAAGATATCCAATGGGATGCCAGAGAGTTTAGTCCTGGCCCCATACCCTTCAACATTTTTATAAATAATTTGAATGAGGAGATTGAAGGAATGCTTAGCAAATTTGCAGATGAAAAAAAATTGGATGAGATGGATAATACCCTAGAACACAGAAACAATATTCAATTTTGATAGGACAGAGAAATGGGCTGAAAAGAACAAAAGGAAATTTGAGACAAAATATTTAGGAAACGGAGATCAAATGCACAGATATAAGATGAGATATACTTGGCCTAGTAATGGTATGTATGAGAAACTAAGTCCTCTGAGAGGATCTGGCCATTGTCATGACAATATTTTTTTCAAGCATCTGCAAGACCATCACAAAGATAAAAAAGGCCAAAACCTGTTACCATCAAAAGGTATGAAAAGGAATCATGAATTATGTTATGGGGTGGCAGATCCCAGCTGGACATCAGAAGAACAAAATAACTTCCTAACAATTAAAACCAATTATCCAGGGAGGTGCTGGGCTCCTCTTAATTTGGATGTGCTCAAGTGGAGGCTAGATGTTCATCCATTAAGAATGCTTTAATATGATTCCTGTACAGAATATGAGGTTGGAGTCAGTGGTCTAAAGAGTCCCTTCCAATGCTATGATTATGCTAGTTTTCCACAGTATGGACACAGTGTTCAATTAACTACCCTTAACCTCCGCAGACTTTCAACTCATTTTTCAGTGTCAAAATATTATTCCTTCTTTTCTCCTGCATTATCCTTAAAGCCATGGGATATTTTGTATACAAGCCTTCAATTTTGGGTGCCAGATTTTTGGGGTGGAGCAGGTGATTTCAGCATCCATCACAGTCATGACGGATCATTTGTCTGTAAGATTAACCCAGGGCTTGCTCCCAGAAAGCTCTCCGAAATTCTTCCCTAACACTATGCAATTTCACACTGTTTTCTGATCTGCTTTTCCAGGAGCAAAGCCCTCTTTTCTTCTTTCTAATTCACCTTATTGTTTCATCTGCTTGGAAAAAATCCATGTTGCAATGTACACCCATAGTGAAAGTATTACCCACCGATAAAGAGTTTGCTTAGCGTAAAGTCCTGTTTGATTCATGACACACATAACTTATCATTTATTTTTGATACCCTGCGGAAACTGTCCATTATATAAACTGCTGGTTTTCATACTAAAAGTAGTGACCAAGGAGGGGAATTCATGTTATTTTGAGAAACTGTTATTGAAGATCATAAGTTAATGATACAGCCATCATTTAAACTCTAGGAGTAACTTTTAAGGATTTCCTTTCCTCAAATGTCTTGTGTTTGTTATTTTCTTTAGCGTAGTCATGGTTTGAGCTGAAGCCTCATTCTAAGACTCTTCACTTTCAATCTAATTTTGAATTTAGAACTGGGAGATGAGAAACATATATCCATAACATATTCCCAAGTATTTGTGACTTGTCTGGAAATGAGTGTCCATTCTGATACAAGTATTTTCCACTTTGCCTCTCAATCTATAATTGTCACCCCCCACAGCCACTACTATCATTAACACTCAAGCTTTCTTGGTGTGTTGCTTCTCTTAGTCCTGCTTGCATTTCCACAGCACATCCATCCGTTCTTTTCTGCCAATCATGAATATCCAGTTTCCATCAATCTCTAATCAGACTGATTAGAAACAGCACGCTGCTCCATGTTCCAAGAGACACAGCTTTCCCCTTTTCTAATCCATTTACATGTGTGTGTGTGTGTGTGTGTGTGTTAAAAATACCCCCCCCCCCAGTTTGGTGTCTGAGCTTTTTGTTTTGAAAGATATCAGCATCCCCAATCTATTAAAACACAATGCATATACTTGCAGTGTTCACACCACAGCTCTGGAAACAGTCCCTTCCTTCCAGCATTCTCCTTGATACTTATGTGTGGGTCTCCATTCAGATTTAGCCATGGAAATACTTGCAGCCACGAGGCAGCCTGGCTCCAGAGCATTACTAAGAGTGGCGATGTGCCCTGTCTTCAGCCTGGCTCAAGGGTCTATTTCATCACTGAAATTCTTGCTTCCTTTAAGAGCAGCACAGGCCTTTGATGCTCAGTTACTAAGGGTGCCTCAGGACTTGGCTGCACTTCTCTAAAAAGGGAATACTTTCTCCTGAAAAGAGAGAGGCCAGTTCTTTAGAATGCAATCACCAAAGTGGATGAAAATAAAGTGATTATTTTTTCTGTTTTTAGGGCAATGAGGCACCACAATTTTAATGCTTACAGATTATTTTGTTTTTTTCCTTTGCTACACTATTGGCCCTTGTGAGACTTTAATTTTGGGGGCATTTAGCACCTTAGAATGTAATAATCCTACCAACTGGAAAGGAAATGGTTTCAGCTGCAATTTGGCTATTCACCATTAACCAATATTTCATATGCTCAAGTATAAGACTACTCTCTCTTCAAACTGTGAAGACCAAAGGCACAGTTCATTGGGATCTCTTCATCTACTTGTTTTCTTTTTTTTTTTTACAAAAGCACTTCCTCTGTAAGTTTTCCTTCTGGATTAGAGTTTGAACAACCTCAATGATTGTTAGCTGTATCCTCCTGTATATATATGCTGAAAATGCTTGTGGCAAAAGCAGAATTGGATTAAATGGTGTGCATGAGCTGCAGGAGATCTGGATACATTACACCAAAGTCTATGAAGAAAAGAAGAGTGTTCTATTTTCCAGAGGTGGCCTAGAAAGGGTTTGGCATCATCTCATTACTACTAAAGGGGTTGCTGTGAAATCCACTGATATCTGGAATCCTTCCTCCTTTGACAGCCATTCACATTGGGCCTTTGTACTGGCTTCCAGACAAGTGCTGCCTAATTCCAGGACACGAGCCTGCAGCATCTCCAAGTTTCCTCCACACAACCTGAAAAAATAAATGGGAAAGGCATGTCAGTTGCTCATTTTGGAAATCAGAGATTAGGTACAGAACCGTACATTAGGTAGATAATACTATCTATTGTCATCATAAACTGAATTTAGAGAAACGTCTTGATTCAGTTGTAGAACTAAGGGCTAGTTTACATGTTTTAGCTGGAATACTACAAATTCTTAGATACGAAATACTACATATCCTTAGAAATTTCTCCAGGTTTCTATCAGCGATAATATATGCAGACTGTTACCATGTGACATAACTTCATGTATGTCTTCTCTAGCCTGGTGTCCTTCAAATACATGGACTTGCAACCCCACAATTCCAAGTCATCATAGGTCTCTTGCATTTTTGTATTTGATAATGAACCTCTTTTGAACTCTCAGTTTACAAGCTAACTCCTCTTTGGAAATAAGATTTATTACATGCTTTTTCTGTTGCAGTGCTTACCCTTTGGAGCTGCACCCCCTGGAGATCTGAATGGCCCCAATTCTACTGGCCTTTCGTAAGGCACTGAAGGCCTGGTTATTTACACAGGCATTTGGACCAGGGTGTTGGTTGAGCCCTATTGATTGGTTTGTCTGGGACTTGTTTGTTCACTATCGATTGCAAGAGGAAAGGATCTATTTGCACCTTGATATACAGATTGATATACTGGTTGTTATTGCAATTTCTTTTTTAAATAGAGTTGTTTAGCTACCTTTTGGTTTTAATTCATTGTCAGCCACCTAGAGTCAAAACAGCAACATGGGTAGTCATATAAATTGTTTAAATAAATAAAATTAAATAAATAAATAACACATACAGAGACATCCAGGTTTTTTGAAAATGTAGATTTTAACCTCTAAATTTGAAAAACAATGCAAATTATTAATTCAAGAGGATTGCCATGTGACCATTAAAACAGCAGAATGATGAAGTCAGATTTCTGCTTCCTTTCGATGAACTGGAAGATGCAAGATTGTTCTTCCTTTTCTATGAATAAAAAAATTGATAGATGTTTGTTCCAAGCCAAACAAACATTGTCATTATTCTTCTACCAATAGAATATATTTTTATTCATATAAGCTTTTCAGTTGAGAGAAACATTAACTTGTAACCACTAATATATCTATTTTATTTATTAAAGTAATTTACTTTAATTAAAGTACTATTTACTTATTATGTAATTGCTTTTGTATTTTTAACAATACAAAACTATAAACTTATATTTTATTATTGCTAGTCACCTTGACCATCATTTTGTAGCAGAAAAGCAAATCTAAAGGTATTAAGCCAATAAATATTTATTCCTATTTTCTATAACTTTTTTTAAAAAGTTACTTTTATTCTAATTAAGAGAGACATCACAAAGCCACATTATGTACATATCAATGCTTAATTGAGTGCCTTATGACTATTATCATTTTGTATCATGCAAAATGCATTTCATAACCAATTGTTTTCAGCACAGTGAGCAACAGAAAATACTTTTCCAGAAGATAATGCTGGGAGATAATGCTGATGTGGCAAGAAAGTGACCTCTAGCTGATCAGAAAGGACACACTGTACAACATCTGAATGTGCAGACTGAAGGGCATTCACCAGTACTATAAGAAAATTACAGTTTTCTTGTAAACATTACACTATCTGTGTGAACAGCAACAACTACATTAAATCCTAAAACCTTTTTTAGTACTCAATGTTCTGAAATTGTTACTTTAAGCTGAACGCTATACATAATTACTATATAAATACAAATTACATACAAAAGGTCAATTCCAAACTAAGTTAAATTGTTTTTTATGTCTCATCAAATTCAGTGTGAACTAATTCAAGTTATTATTAACTTGACCTGCTGATTTTAATATAACCTAACTGCAATTATTTATCTTTGGATCCAGCCCAGAGATGTTATCATGCCAGAGAAGTTCATTGGCTTATAGTATGACCACATTACTACAACTTCATGTCTGTATCACTACAGTCCATGTACCTCCCACCTGGTGGGATGTAGACAATTAAATGTTGTTTTGCAACCTAACCTCTAGATTAGAGATCCTAGCTTGCACAGAGAAGCACAAGCATCCATAGGGTAAAAGTGGGCATTGACTGTACTTCTGGAATGCAACACTAAAACATGACAAAAATGGCCAGTACTGTCCTTATAATTAGCTGGGAATGCTGCACATGGCTTGGCTATACCTTGTCTATTGCGTTAAAAACGTTATGTGAAAGTCGCAATTCATCAAAGCCATGATGGGAGATGGATATCTAAACGAGACTGCCTTTTCTTTTTCTTATTTCATGCCTTGACTTCTTTAGCTTACTATTTCTTACCTCTTGTTTGCATCTGGCATAATATTGCTTACACCAAAAGGAAATAGCGTGATAGGTATGCATGCCTGTAGATAACGTAGTACTATAAAAAACAGCAGGGTTCGTGGAGTTTCTGGCTCTTTCTCTTTAAAGAGGATACCCATATTGGAAAAAAACCCAAGTTGTTGCATCATATCTTTGCTCCTCTGAGTAATCATTATGTTTGCTTCTCAAAAAAGTCATTTACTTTTGAAGAAAATAAAACAATATTTTACTGAAACATATTTGTGCTGAGGGGGCCAGTTTGGTGTAGTGATTAAGGCACCAGGCTAGAAACCAGGAGACTGTGAGTTCTAGTTCTGCCTTAGGCACAAAGCCAACTGGGTGACTTTGGGCCAGTCACTCTATCTCAGCCCTAGGAAGCAGACAATGGCAAGCCACTTCCAAAAAACCTTGCCAAGAAAACTGCAGGGACTTGTCCAGGCAGTCGCCAGGAGTCAACACTGGCTCGAAGGCACCAAAAAAAAAAAAAAAAAAAATTGTGCCAATGTTTTTCTTCTTCGTACCTATCTCTTGGCTTAACAGATAAACAAAATGGCATAAATTAGTCATCAACATTTTGAGTAAGAAGTAATCTATCCCTCTCTTAAGTCAGAAGCCTGCCTCTTCAATGGCCAGGGAATATGGTGAATTTTGCTTAATCCCAACTACTAACTTCTAGTGGACTGCTTCAGATTGAATTTCTGCCTGTATGAGGGAAAGTGGAAAATTTAACAAGTGATCCAAATCCACGAATGTCCACAGGGCGTGGTAAAAGAAGTCAAGATTGCAGCCACAATGGTGTGATTGAAGCTCTGCCTTTTATGTGTGTCACCCATACAACACATAAAACAGACAAAGCTTTCAGTGCACCAACATGGCCACCATCTTAACTTTTTTTACCACATCCTGCAGGACAGCCCTGCCCAAATCATACTATTACACTTTCATGAGGGTTTTGACGCTGTAGAAAGTCAGACACCAAATCAGCAACTTCAGTTTCGTTTCCATTTCTTCAAGTAGTGAAAAAGGGAGGAAGTCAAATGACTGGCAAGTCTACCTTCTGATCATTGAGACTCTTTTCAGTCATTATGCTTTGAATGTGTCTGCTCTAAATAGGAACATCCTAAAAGAAATGTACTGCCATATACTGATATATTCTGATTGGCCATTGAGAACCAGTAAAAAAATAAAGGATCCATCTTCAAATCAAAGTACTGGCATTGGCTACATTGGTTTTAGGAATTATATCCAAATCAAGCATCTAATTAAGTAGAGGTTTTCCCGATAAACTATATTTAATTCTGTCCAAAGAACAAGAGGTTTGGAGCTATATTAAAAATTAGAATTTCCTGGGACAAGAATGCAAAAAACGTAAACAGGCCATTTTCATTTAATACTGTTAGAAACATGAGTTTTCCATTATGATGAGGAAAACATGTTAAGAAAAAGTGCTGGAATTAAATCCAAGGGGTGGGGCATTAGCGTTATTGCCAGAGACAATAAACAGTTGCAAAAGGGCTTCAGTTCTTACGTTATAATAAAAGTTCAGTTCTAGCTGTGCTCTGTAGCATACTGGGAAGCTTCAAACAAGTCCTCACTGTCTAGGGAGCCTGACAGAAAAACAGAACACAAAAAAACATACTGTTTAATCTTTTTTAACACATATTCCTTTAGTTTTCACTGAATTTGTATAATTAAATAATTATAAATTTTAATCTGATTTTCTTATCCCAAATTTGTAATAATACTATTTACACTGGAATTGTTGAATTTGATAGGGTTTATTGCCACATAAGGAGGACCTCTGCCAGATCTGTCACTATTCTTCCCCAAATCAACAAAGTTAATCTTTCTAAAAGCAAACAAACATAAAATAATTTAAAGGGGGCTTGCTCCAAAATCCTGGAGAACGGGTAAAGTGCCAGACAACTGGAGGATGGCAAATTATAGAATAGAATCACAGTTGGAAGGAGCTATTTAGGCTGAGTGCAGTACAAAAAATCCAAATTAAAACAATCCAGACAGATTGCTGTCTAACTTCTATTTGAACACGTACAATAAAGGAGAGCCCCTTATCTCTGTGGGCTCATGTTTCTTCATAAAGCCCTTGCTGTGTGATACCTGGCTTCATAATACCTAACTTATGAAAAAGATCTTGGAATCTTTTGATGTGGATGGAAAAAGGCAAAGGCAACTTTAGGCTGCAAATTCATGCAAAGTAATTATTGCATCCAATTGTGGCTACCTTAAGAGGGATTCAGAGAAACTGGAACAGGTTCAGAAAAATGCAACAAGGCTGATTACAGGACTAGAAACTAAGTGCCAAAGATTCCTGTTGAAAAAACCTGGCTTGTTTAGCTTTCAGAAGACTTATAAGCTGATAAGTAGTCATCAAGCTCTGAAAAGATGTCACATCAAGACCGGTTCTCAGTTGATTCAGACTGCAAGACACAGAATAATGCTCTTAAGACAAAGGAAGGCACATTCTGACTAAACGTTAGGAAAAAACTTCCTAACAATAAGACCAATGGATAGTGGAACCAATATCCATAGGAGTTGCGGGCTCCCCTTCACTTGATGTGATCAAGACAGAGGCTAGACAGCCACCTGTCAAGGAAGTTTTAATCTGGATTCTTTAATTTGGATTCTTGTCCAAGAGATTAGAGTCAATAGCTTAAATAGCCAATGATTTGGAATTTGCCCCTTTCTTACAACAGCTGCACATTGGGTGGACATTTCCATTGAACATGCCTCCAATATTCCTTTCCTGTTTGGTTAGAATGGGAGTTGTTGAGAACCAGAGTTTCTCTGGGCAGAAAACCAAGAGTTAACAATAGTTGTTCAGCTACAAAGCCAAGAAGTGCAGGGCAAAATGTTCATTAAACCATGTGAAGGGTGGGAGAAAGAGGCCAACATGAATATTTTACTGACCTGTTTCTAGTGTGCAACAAAGATTCTTATCTAGCCATGCTGTGTTTTGCATCAGAGAGCCTTTAGTGTCAGACCTACGAGGTAGGCCGAATCAGGAAACTGACGCAACAAGAAGACTAGAACAATACTTTACTGAAATATGCTGTAGTAACACTATCTTTAACTCTGTGATTTTCCTCCCCTCTCTGTTATACTTCAGGGAGTATAAGTCTTTTTCTAATATTTTCTTATCTCCTTGGGTTTAATGCATGCTTCTGCATCTGTTGTGGCTTTCTGGATGGCTTCTCCAAAGTCATCTCTGTGGCTCCCTACATTAAGCTATGCATGAGTCTACAGCCTAACCAAATCAAACCACTCTAGATTGAATGTCTAGGAAATTCTCTGATGTCTTTCCAGAGAGCATGACAATCACTGATAATTCAGATCCCAATTAATGTATAAGTTTGGATTTTTTCTGCCAACATGCATCATTTTATGCCAGTTTATACTTTACTGTATTTGCCATTTTGAAGCTCTAACCCAGTTTAGAGAATCTTCTGGTGCTCTTCATAATCCCTTTTTGATGCTACCACTCTCAATAGTTTGGTATCATCAGCAGACATGGTCACATAACTCTTCAGCCATAATTTTAGACCATATATACAGTGGGGCAAAAAAGTATTTAGTCAGCCACCAATTGTGCAAGTTCTCCCACTTAAAAAGATGAGAGAGGCCTGTAATTTTCATCATAGTCTCAACTATGAGAGACAAAATGAGAAAAAAAAATCCAGAAAATCACATTGTCTGATTTTTAAAGAATTTATTTGCAAATCATGGTGGAAAATAAGTATTTGGTCACCTACAAACAAGCAACATGTCTCACTCTCACAGACCTGTAACTACTTAAGAGGCTCCTCTGTCCTCCACTCGTTACCTGTAGTAATGGCACCTGTTTGACCTTGTTATCAGTATAAAAGACACCTGTCCACAACCTCAAACAGTCACACTCCAAACTCCACTATGGCCAAGACCAAAGAGCTGTTGAAGGACACCAGAAACAAAATTGTAGACCTGCACCAGGCTGGGAAGACTGAATCTGCAATAGGCAAGCAGCTTGGTGTGAAGAAATCAACTGTGGGACCAATAATTAGAAAATGGAAGACATACAAGACCACTGATAATCTCCCTCTTATCTGGGGCTCCATGCAAGATCTCACCCTGTGGGGTCAAAATGATCACAAGAATGGTGAGCAAAAATCCCAGAACCACACGGGGGGACCTAGTGAATGACCTGCAGAGAGCTGGGACCAAAGTAACCAAGGCTACCATCAGTAACACACTACGCTGCCAGGGACTCAAATCCTGCAGTGCCAGATGTGTCCCCCTGCTTAAGCCAGTACATGTCTGGGCCCATCTGAAGTTTGCTAGAGAGCATTTGGATGATCCAGAAGAGGATTGGGGGAATGTCATATGGTCAGATGAAACCAAAGTAGAACATTTTGGTCTAAACTCAACTTGTTGTGTTTGGAGGAGAGAGAATGCTGAGTTGCATCCAAAGAACACCATACCTACTGTGAAGCATGGGGGTGGAAACATCATGCTTTGGGGCTGTTTTTCTGCAAAGGGACCAGGACGACTGATCCGTGTAAAGGAAAGAATGAATGGGGCCATGTATCGTGAGATTTTGAGTGAACACCTCCTTCCATCAGCAAGGACACTGAAGATGAAACGTGGCTGGGTCTTTCAGCATGACAATGATCCCAAACACACCGCCCGGGCAATGAAGGAGTGGCTTCGTAAGAAGCATTTCAAGGTCCTGGAGTGGCCTAGCCAGTCTCCAGATCTCAACCCCATGGAAAACCTTTGGAGGGAGTTGAAAGTCCGTGTTGCCCAGCCACAGCCCCAAAACATCACTGCTCTAGAGGAGATCTGCATGGAGGAATGGGCCAAAATACCAGCAACAGTGTGTGAAAACCTTGTGAAGACTTACAGAAAACGTTTGACCTCTGTCATTGCCAACCAAGGATATATAACAAAGTATTGAGATGAACTTTTGATATTGACCAAATACTTATTTTCCACCATGATTTGCAAATAAATTCTTTAAAAATCAGACAATGTGATTTTCTGGATTTTTTTCCCCATTTTGTCTCTCATAGTTGAGGTATACCTATGATGAAAATTGCAGGCCTCTCTCATCTTTTTAAGTGGGAGAACTTGCACAATTGGTGGCTGACTAAATACTTTTTTGCCCCACTGTATACACAAGTTAAAAAGCATTAGTCTCAATCTTAGGGGACTCCATAATGCACATTTTGCCAGTGTGATAATTTCTCATTTATGCCTGTTCTGATTTCCATTGTTAACCAGTTGTCAGTCAGTAAAAGCACCTGTACCCTTATCCCATGGCAGCTGAGTGTGATGAGGGATTACATCAAAGTTTTGTGCAAAGGCCTAGTAAATGAGATGACTCCCCTTTATAAAATGGGAAGGAAATGGCATAGAAACTGCACACATGGAGCCCTCACATAGTGTACCAGTTCTCACAGTGTCTGCTTTCATATAACACATTAAGCCCTATCTCTTGATTAACAAAACACAAATGCTGTGTCCAAGCCTTCTCTGTGATCTACAACTAGCACAGCCTACCCCAAATATCTAGGCCATCCTCATTACATATTTGAAGAGCCATGAAAGCATAGGACTTATGAAGATCTTGTTTCTCATGAACACACATCAGAGATGTTGTTACATATGCGATTGGTTTGCTATTATTTTAAACTTTTTGTGTTGTTATTTGTAAGCTACTTAGAGCAATATATCAATCAATATTTTATTAAGGTCACAGACCAGAATTACAAATAAAATACAAATTTATACAAATATAAATAAAAATGCATTAAAATGAAATAAAATAAAACATGATAATATTAATTGTGGGATCATCAGTGGGCAAAGTCTGCCTAATTTTACAGACAGTATAACAAAATTTAGCTACATTCAAAGAAACTGAATCATACTGAACAGATAGCAACAACTGTACATAAAAAAGATCAGAATTTCCCAGGTATTTTTCCAAATAGGGAGTTATAAAATGGGTCCGTGAGTCCTTATAGAAGGTATAGTATAGCAGAACATGAGCTGTAGTTTCAACAGCACCTTGTCCACAGGGGCACAATCTCAGCTCATATGGAACTTTTTTATATCGGTCCTCCAAAACTGCTATAGGAAGAGCATTACAATGTGCTAGAGTTAGTGCCCTTCGAAATTTGGAGACAGTTATATAATGTAAGTATCTCGCTGGTTTATAAAAATGAACTTGACTGCTCAGGAAAATGTTTTGAGGTAGAGCAGACTGGTCCTGTCCAGATCTTTGATACATTGCTTAAATGCACTAAGTGCACGCTCATAGCCCATTATTAGGAACACCTCCCCGAAGAAGCCAAGATGTTGCAGTTTTTGAGGTAGTCCTGAACCATGCTGATTTATAATTGTCTTCAATAAGGAAAGAACTCAAACCTGTGGCAAAGAACAGTAATTTCAGCCAATGTGCTATAATACAAGTCCATGCACCTGTTTTGACTTTAGACAACCGTGCCTCCCTCCTTAATACTACATTTGGAATGTAGGGAGCTACCTGGAATACAGCCCTTAGGAATTTGGACTGAACCCTTTCCAGAGGAGTAAAGGAAGGTAAGGTCCTAGCTGGACATTAGAGTAATATATAAGCCAAACAAATAAATAAGAAATAAAAATAGTATGCTAGGCTAAAACAAATACAAACAAACAAATAAACCTGCCCGGGCAAGCATATACATTTAATAAATAAACAAACAAACCTTATTATGGTTGAATACATGGGGCCTTGTTCATACTATGCTAAGACAATGCCTAGCTTATCACAATTTAATGACCTAACTCCATTTTAGTCTGGTCAAGCATGTTATGAACCTGGCCAGTATGTTGCAATGAGGGGAGATGGGCAGGATTATCCTACCATTCCAAAGAGTATATACAACAGCACTATGGATTCTTGAATGTTATATGGACAATTATATCTTGACTTCTTGTAAATGACTCTATTGCACCTCCGTTGTCAGTGCCGGCTCCATATTCTTACCCCAAAAGGATATATTAACATTCTGGAGATAAAAAGCAAGCTTTGTCTTAATGCTAAAATTTACATTTCTTCTTCTTTCTTCCCTTTAATTTAGTCAAGTCTTGGAAGTGCAGGAAAATGCAAAAAAAAAAAAAAAGCCTATGACCTCAGTAAGAAAAAGCAGGAGTGGGGTAAGGAGTTGTAAGAAAGATATGTTTCAGTGTGCTTCATTTTGTCTTCCATTTTTAAAGCTTGAAATTGTATTCTGGGAAGTCTTATGAATTTTTTAAAATGCTGATAATATACCTTGAAAGTATTTTAGTATGAAAATGCAACCAATTACCTTTTAATTCTGTTCTGTACATTTACTGACTTTATGGGAATGTGGATATTGCAATGCTTAGGTCAACAAATAATGCTGTATATTGTCTTCCATATAGAAAGTTGTCCAGAATCTAAGCAATCTGCTTTATAGCTCCATTTAGACATTTATGAAGGACGTGGGTATCTATCAAGTCTCATTCTCACAAACAGAAGGCAGTATCATGATTTTAAAATGTATTTATGTAAAAAAAAAATGAAATCTCTAAAACACAGATTATATAGGGGAGCAATTTACAAATGCATTTTCTGATCTTTCATTTCTCTGTCAGACAAGAGTATAAATGTTTCTGGAGGATTACCTCCATCTGTAAAAATCTGCTCACGTTACTGGAGGAAAAAGATATGTACACTGAATACAAAACTGAGTTCAAGGCTCGATTTGGTGCTTTTGAAAAATGGTGTGATTAGACTTGGATTAAATCAGTGGTCTCCCACTTTAGTTCAGGCCCTAAGCAGTAGCAAAATCTATATCTTCCTTTACAGGAAAACCACAAAGAACTTATTTCACAGGCCTTGCTTGCTAGATTCCTGATCATCTTTGTTGTACTTTTTGTTCTAAACCTATTCAAGTTTGTCTGAAACCTTAAAGTGTACTGCCCAGAACTGGACACAATTCTTGAAGTAGGATATGACCAATACAGAATAATGAGGAAGTATTATTTCCTAAGATTGTGACTTGGAATGTAAAAGCCTGTCTTCGACAATCTGAAGATGAGGCAGAACTGTTCACAGTTGTTCCAGAACGCAGGACAAGAAACAATGGGTTTAAAATACAAGAAAATTAAACTTCAGTTAGTCATCAGGAAAAAAATCCTAACTGAAAGAGCTCTTCCACAATGGAACAGATTTCCTTGGGGGGGGTGGTCTCTTCATCAAGGCAGTGAAACAGAAATTGGATAACCAGCATTGGGGATGCTGTAATAGTGGATTCCTGAAGAGGGTTGGAGTAGATTACCTTAAAGATCCCTTCCAAATGTTATATTCTATGAATGAATCCATTACTTTTGTGATTTACAAACAATAATTTTATTGACTCAGCTGAAAAATACATTTTCCTCTTTTGCAGCAATATCATGTTGCTGCATCATTTTCAGCTTGCAATCAACTATCCCACTGCTTTTTTCAGTTCATTCCTCTACCTTATCAACATCTTGACTTCTATTTCTGTCTTCTAGTGTATTAGCTATTCCATCTAATTTTATGTCATCTCCAAATTTGATCAGTATTCTCTTCCTTTCTTCTTATTAGTTACTATTTATTCAAATTATGAGCTGCCCAACTCCAATGGATTCTTCATTCAAGTCATTAAAAAAATGTTGTATAGAGGGTCCAGATTGTAGTCATGGCATCCCACATACTTCAATTTAGTTTGATGAGGAATGAGTGATGAGCACTCTTTACTACTCAGACCAGCTTAATTGTCATGTACCCAGTCCACACTTAATTAGCTTTTTAATCAGAATATTATGAGGTGCTTTGTCAAATACTTGCTGAAATCAGCATATATGTCTGCAACATTCCCATAATCTACAAAGGAAATTCCCAATCAATAAAGGAGATAAGGTTAGTATGCAAGACTTGTTCTTGACAAATCCATGCTGATTTCTGTAATTATTGTTTTGTTGTTGTTGTTGTTTAGTCGTTAAGTCGTGTCCGACTCTTCGTGACCCCATGAACCATATTGCACCAGGCCTTCCTGTCCTTCACTGCCTCCCTGAGTTTGCTCAGTTTCATGCTCATTGCTTCAGTGATGCTATCTAAACATCTCATCCTCTGCCATCCTCTTCTCCTTTTGCCTTTGATCTTTCCCAGCATCAGGGTCTTCTCCAAAGATACCCATCTTCGCATTAGGTGACCAAAGTATCTGAGCTTGAGCTTCATTATCGATCCTTCCAATGAGCAATCAGGGTTGATTTCCTTTAAGATTGACTGGTTTGGCCTCCTAGCAGTCCAGGGGACTCTCAAGAGTCTTCTCCAGCACCACAGTTCAAAGGCATCAATTCTTCTTCAGCCTTTTTTATGGTCCAGCTCTCACAGCCATATATTACTACTGGAAAAACCATAGCTTTGACTATGCGGATCTTTGTCGGCAAGGTGACGTCTCTGCTTTTTAATATGCTATCTAGGTTTGCCATAGCTTTCCTCCCAAGGAGCAAGCGTCTTTTAATTTCATGGCTGCAGTCTCCGTCTGCGGTGATCTTGGAGCCCAAATAAATGAAGTCTGTTACTGCTTCCATTTCTACCCCTTCTATTTGCCATGAATGGATGGGTCCAGATGCCATGATCTTAGTTTTTTTAATGCTGAGTTTCAAGCCAGTTTTTGCACTCTCCTCTTTCACCCTCATCAAGAGGCTCTTTAGTTCTTCTTCACTTTCTGCCATTAGGGTGGTATCGTCCGCATATCTGAGGTTGTTGATGATTCTCCCTGCAATCTTAATTCCGGCTTGTGATTCTTCCAGCCTGGCATTTCTCATGATGTACTCTGCATATAGGTTAAATAAGCAGGGTGACAGTATACAGCCTTGTCGTACACCTTTCCCTATTTTGAACCAATCGGTTGTTCCATGACCGGTTCTAACTGTTGCTTCTTGGCCCGCATACAGATTTCTCAGGAGACAGGTAAGGTGGTCTGGTACTCCCATCTCTTTAAGAATTTGCCACAGTTTGTTGTGATCCACACAATCAAAGGCTTTTGCATAGTCAATGAAGCAGAAGTAGATATTTTTCTGGAACTCTCGTGCTTTCTCCATGATCCAGCGAATGTTGGAGATTTGATCTCTAGTTCCTCTGCCTCTTCGAAACCCAGCTTGTACATCCGGTAGTTCTTGGTTCATGTATTGCTGAAGCCTAGCTTGTAGGATTTTGAGCATAACCTTGCTAGCATGTGAAATGAGTGCAATTGTGCGATAGTTTGAGCATTCTTTGGCATTGCCCTTCTTTGGAATTGGAACATAAACTGACCTTTTCCAATCCCATGGCCACTGTTGCGTTTTCCAAACTTGCTGGCATATTGAGTGCAGCACTTTAACACCATCATCTTTTAGTATTTTAAATAACTCAGCTGGAATACTGTCATCTCCACTAGCTTTGTTGTTAGCAATGCTTCCTAAGGCCCACTTGACTTCACTCTCTAGGATGTCTGGCTCAAGGTCAGTGATCACACCAGCGTGGACATCAGGGACATTAAGATCTTTCTTGTATAGTTCTGTGTATTCTTGCCATCTCTTCTTAATCTCTTCTGCTTCTGTTAGGTCCCTGCCTTTTTTGTCCTTTATCATGCCCATCTTTGCACTAAACATTCCTTTCATATCTCCAATTTTCTTGTAGAGATCTCTAGTCTTCCCCATTCTATTGTTTTCCTCAATTTCTTTGCATTGTTCATTTAAGAAGGCCTTCTTATCTCTCCCTGCTATTCTCTGGAAATCTGCATTCAGTTGCTTATATCTTTCCCTTTCACCCTTGCTTTTCGCATTCCTTCTTTCCACAGCTATTTGTAAAGCCTCATCAGACAGCCATTTTGCTTTCTTGCATTTCTTTTTCTTTGGGATGGTTTTAGTTGCTGCCTCCTGTACAATGTTACGGACCTCCGTCCATAGTTCTTCAGGCACTCTGTCTACCAAATCTAATCCTCTAAATCTATTCATCACCTTCACTGTGTACTCACAAGGAATATGATCTAAGTCATACCTAAGTGGTCTAGTGGTTTTCCCTATATTCTTCAATTTAAGCCTAAATTTTGCAGTAAGCAGCTCATGATCTGAGCCACAGTCAGCTCCTGGTCTTGTTTTTGCTGTCTGTATAGAGCTTCTCCATCTTTGGCTGCAAAGTATATAATCAATCTGGTTTCGGTATTGACCATCTGGTGATGTCCATGTGTAGAGTCGTCTCTTGTGTTGTTGGAAAAGAGTGTTTGCTATGACTAGCTTGTTCTCTTGACAGAACTCTATTAGCCTTTGCCCTGCTTCATTTCGTACTCCAAGGCCAAACTTGCCTGTTATTCCGATTACTCCTTGACTTCCTACTTTAGCATTCCAATCCCCTATGATGAAAAGGACATCTTTTTGGTGCTAGGTCTAGAAGGTGTTGTAGGTCTTCATAGAAGCGGTCAACTTCAGCTTCTTCAGCATCAGTGGTTGGGGCACAGACTTGGATGACTGTGATATTGAATGGTTTGCCTTGGATACGCCCTGAGATCATTCTGTCATTTTTGAGGTTGTACCCCATTACTGCCTTTCCCACTCTCTTATTCACTATGAGTGCAACTCCATTTCTTCTAAGGGTTTCTTGCCCACAGTAGTAGATATAATGGTCACCCGAATTAAATTCACCCATTCCCGTCCATTTCAGTTCGCTGATTCCCAAGATGTCGATGTTCAATCTTGTCATCTCATGTTTGACCACATCCAGCTTGCCTTGGTTCATAGATCTTACATTCCAGGTACCTATACAATATTGTTCTTTACAGCATCGGACCTTCTTTTCGCTTCCAGATACATCCACAGCTGAACGTCCTTTCGGCTTTGGCCCAGCCGCTTCACTCTTTCTGGAGCTACTTGGAATTGCCCTCCGCTCTTCCCCAGTAGCATATTGGACACCTTCCGACCTGAGGGGCTCATCTTCCGGCGTCATATCTTTTAGCCTTTTAACATTGTCCATGGGGTTTTCTTGGCAAGGATACTGGAGTGGGTTGCCATTGCCTTCTCCAGTGGACCACATTTTGTCAGAACTCTCTGTCGTGACCTGTCCGTCTTGGGTGGCCCTGCACGGTATAGCTCATGGCTTCACTGAGTTATGCAAGCCCCTTCGCCACGACAAGGCAGTGATCCATGAAGGGGTAGTAATTATTAGGTCTGTGCAAAGCAACACAGATTCACTTTGATGAAATGACTCGCACCATGGACCTAATATGATTCACTTCATCAAAGAAAAAGGCCACCTGATTTACCTGAACAAAGTAAATCATAAACCACTTCAGACCATTACTTCAGGAGAAAACTTCTCTCAGCCTTTTCAACCAATACTCACTGAAGTGCTTCCAGATTGACAGCTTCAGGATTGCCCACAGCCTGTGCTGAAGCTGCCAAGCTAGGAAGACCTTTGGCAAAAGATCTGGAGGAGCCTCAAGGCTGGTTGCCTTTGAGGTGAGTAATCCTGCAGCTTTCACTGAAGCCATCCAGCCTGGAAATATTTCAGCCAGTGTTCTGGCAGAAGGCTCCTATAAGTCTTCTCCTATAGCTCAAACTCAGAGAGAGAAGGCTAAAAAAGTTCCTGAAATGCAGGAAAATGAAGCCTCACATTCATAGAAAGGAGTGGACCATATTGCCTCATAAAGCAGCTTTGAGGGGTATCTTCAAGGGAACTGAAAACAGAATTGCTGATATAACAATGCCCTTGAACAAATCAACATAAGGTCACATTAGAGTGCTATGTATAATTCTTGTCACTGCACCTTAAAAAGAATACTACAGACCTAGAAAAGATGCAAAAAAGGGAGCCTTTTTCAGCAGGTTTATAAGTATTCTCTTTAAGGTGCAAAAATGGACAGCTAATGTAATTAGGGAACCAGAACAGCCCTCCTAGGTGGAACGATGACAGCAGTTGGGATCTTCAGCTTGGAAGGAAGGAGAGTAAGGGAAGCCATGATATTGTGTAAAAAAATCATGCATGGAGAGAGGTTTTTTTCCCTTCTCTCACAATGTTAGAACTTACAGTTATCTGCTGAAACTAACTGCAAGAAGAGTCCAGATTGACAGAAGAAATACTTTTCCACACAGCATATAATAAAACTGTGTGGGATTCATAGCCAGTATTAGGAATTTGCTACCAACTGGGTAGTTTTAAAAGAGACTGGTAAGATCCATGGAGGAAGAACCATCAATGCTACTAATATGGATAGCTGTACATCCTTTCCTGAATTATAGACAGCATGTCTTAAATACTGGTTGCTAGGAACAACAGTGGGAAGGGTCTATAACTCTCCATTGCAGCTTGTGAATCTAGTTGGCCACTGTACCAAACAGAATCCTAGACTAGATGGGCCTATGGCCTGATCCATCAGGGCTCTTCCTATATTCTTATGAAGGCCACTGCATAACTGAACTTGTTCCATCAGGATTGGGCCACAGAAAGCATAATTTAGGTGACCAGAAACCATGAAATAAGCCAGTAAGTAGATATGAAGAATAAATGAAGACCAACCATAAGGTAGGAATGAAACAAAAAAAAATTACTTAAATTATTTCTTTATACACAAAATGCCTTTATTGCTAGAGTTTGCAGAACAAATCTAATAGCGAATATGCATTTGAAAATTTTCCAGGTTTGTGATCCACCCAATTATATGAAATGAAATAGCTGGAAGGTTTTTAAAAATAATGAATAAAAGTTGATGACATTATAAATATAAGAAATGTTGGTGAAGTATTTCTTTGGATTCTAGAACTGGTATGTACTGTTCTCTAGAAATTTAAAGGTCCATAGCTAACTGTTTTTTTAAAGTTCATGTTACACAGTTAAAATGAGCAAGATGCCTCATTTAGAGAAATTACTGTCTTGGTATTAAAGCAGGACTGAGCTTGCATTTCACCCCTTACATTCAAGCACTCATGGGCTTGCCTCTATACAGATCTCCTGCTCAAAATTATTTTGTGTTACGTGCTAGTAACTGATCAACTGCTATACAAGGAACCAGTCCATGCTCAAACTTGTTTCATACTGTATGCAATCACTACTTTGTTTCTTATTGCTCAAACCTGACCAAAATTTGTCCAAGCAGGATCCAAATGAAAACCAACTTTTTAATCTAAGTACAAATTTTGCATAACATTTTGTCACTTTCTCCCCATTTTCATACGTCTATTTTTATTGTCCTATTGTTACTTTAGTGCATGCTCATTCCTCACCATTTCCAAAAAACAAAAAAATGAGATGTTGCTCATAAAGGTGCTGCTATAAAGATGATTTCCTGAAAATCCTGTTTGTTCCCTTAATATCAAGCTGCTGTGCTCTACTGATGGTAGGAGACATATCTCTCACTAACTGAGGCCTACAAAGCTACCTGAGCATTTTGTATAACAGAGACAGCTGACAGAAGAGAATATATGTAGCTCAGGAATGAACTGTGGAGTCTTTGGAGTGCACTAGGTAACACACTCACTAGCACTGATGATGTTACCTAGTCGGGTAATGAAATGTCTGCAAGCAAACAACCATGCTCAAAGAGCACCAAGGGCTCCAGAGATAGCTGATTCAATGCAATTTGGTTTATGCATTAGTTTTTCTCCAAACACTTTCTAAAGTAATAATATACATCCACTTACTGCAAAACACAAATCCAAAATGATCATGGGACTTTAATACCTTCCTTCCAAAAAAAAAAAAAAAAAAAGACCAAAGACAAAATAGAAACTACTGAAACTGTGAACTTTGAAATGATCTTTTCCAATCTTATATAATAGATCTTGGTGTCACCAAATGATTTGGAGCAGATTAAGAATAGATAAAAGGAAGTATTTGTTCACACAAAATATACTATCAGTTTATGGGCTTTACTTTTCTAAAATATGATTCTGACCTTAAGTTTTCTTTGGAAAGAAATTAAATACACCTTGATGGACAGGTCTATCAGTAGGCTATTAGCATGATAACTGGGACTTGCATGTCCAGAAGCAGTTTGAACTCTACACAACCATCCTTCTGATTTTCAGCTCATCACATCATTTATGTGCTCCACCTGTTTCATTCTTATTCTGCATGATTCACAAACACACTGTGAAATGTAAGCTGGGAGGCAGGAGCATGGCACACAATATTCCTAACAAAATATCCAAAATACAGGGAACGCATTGGAAAGTGTATACCATTTGATGCAAAGAAAAGACAAAGCTATTTCTCAGAAGTGGCCAAAGACCAGATGTTTTGTAGATTACAATGTGCCACCACTGCTTTGCAGTCTATGTCTTCCAATGGCCAGGGATATAACCTGCAGTAATGTAGGGTAAAATCTGTGTGGTAAGATTCAATATCTTAGTTTCAGATTATGAGGATATACAACAAGGGATATTTCTCTTTCATGACATCCTGCTTACAAGTTTCTCTGAAAGATGTATGTCCATTCTGTGTTGGAAATAGAATGTTAGACTAGATCAGCTTATATCAGTTTGATGCCTTTCAGATTTGTGGGTTTATAGATTCCAGTTTTTGGAACTTATAGTTCAACATAACTTGAGAGCATAGTCTGAAGAAGGCTGGACTAGACAGACTGGTTGGCATGACTTTCCATGTTTTTCCTCTGTAAATGTGATTTTCAGTATTTGAGGGGAAAAAAACCTATCCATATGATGTCTGAAAAGAGAAGGTTCTTTATAGCTCACTAATGCAGTCTTTCTTAGCTTGGAGGATACGCCACACTAGTTCACAACCCAGATCAAGACAGATAATAAATAATGAATAAAACATGTGAAGAACATGTAAGAGATGAGAACTAGCATTTAGGGTTTATCATGTTTTCCTGTGAAATATGCTGATGCTTTGAAAACAATGGATTATGGATGGTTACAGAACATACAAGTTGGAGATTTGGCATATGTGCCAAACACAGCAAGGCATGTTACCTTGAGGGCATTAACCATCGCTTCAGGCTGCTGAGAAGATAAGGAGGCCTGTTCATTGAAGCTAGCTGGATGGCTCGGAGAACAGACATTCCCATCTGCCTCTGATGGCATCCTAATGGGATCCTTAGTAAAAAAAAAAATAAAAAAAAATCAAAAACTATTTAATAGTAAAAAGTAGGCCAAGCTAATCAAACAAAACAATTCCCATACCCACCCTTTCTCTTTACTTTAAATCCCATTGGGCAAATACAAAATCATACATATATACAATTCTACAATGTGTATCATATGGCCTCATAAATGTGGATGTTCCTGGTGCAACAAATGGTCTTTGGGTGAAGTTTCTACACATTTCTGTTATATCAGGATAGTGTCAGCCCTATCAGGTAGGCCAGACTAAGAAACAGACATCGTGTGTGCCTAAAGTTACTTTCATCAGAACAGCTGTAGTAACAGAATCTTTCAAGTCTGAATGTGCTACCTTTCCTCTCTCTTTTATCTCCATAAGAATTGGCGTGTATGTGTGCACAAGCGCACGCACGTGCTGTCTGAGGCATTTACATAAATCTCTTTCTTGGTATGGGTTCAAACTATGTTTATCTGATTGTTGCCTTGGTAACGGATCTTCCCACTGTTCATCAAGGCCATATTCTATACGCTCTACAGATAGCAACAAGCCTTCATTAGCCTTAGGAGCCAAAATTTCGAACTCCAGTCCAGTGCAAATTACAACATGTTTCAGTCCTACTGCAAACAATTTAAATTAATATGCCTTATTAATTTTCACAGGATTTAAGTGCAACTGACTGTATCAAATTGAGACCCAGTGTTTATTTTCACAAACTCTACAGGACCACACTGTATTAATATAAGACACAGCATCCACCATCATTAGTAAAAGTGAAGACTAGAAAAGTGGGCTTACAAAAGAGTCTCAGATCCAGGAACTCACGTGCTGTATCATTAATTGTCTGATTATAATCTCCATTTCCCCAATGATTTTACTAGTTGTACACAAATCCCTCTGAAAGCAAAGTTCAAGATGTTTCCTGCAGTTTTTAAAGGAGTTCAAGGTGAAACTGCAGTTGCTGGGGCAACCTGATCCAGCCATTTGCTTTGGTAAAATGCTAAAAATATCCTTACTGCAACCTCACCATACCAAGGTTATAATAGCATGGCTAGTCACAACCAAATAAAATCAGATCAGATCCATCTCATTTGCCTCTCCTCTCCTCTCCTCCAGTTTAATTTAAACATTGAGAAGAAACAGTTGGGGGGAAAGGGAGAAAAGAATCTTAGTTAAGGATTGTCTTAAACCAGACAACTTTTTCAGGCCAACTGGGGGATCATTTTCCTCAATAAATAATTGAACAAATATAATGTTTTTAATCCATTTGTTTAATTGGGTTCTCTTTAACAAATTTTAGGACATGTGTGAGGAACAGATCACATTTTAGGTCATATTTACGCAGAAATAATGAAAATTCAAAAGGGTTCACAAATTTGCCTCTGATTTTCGTGTTGAAAAGTTTTTTCTGCTAACTCAAGTCTTGTAAATTTTGCAGTATCTTAAGCTATCTGAACCTAGCTCTTGCCCATTAGATCTGTGTCCTGTCTCTCCATAGCATTTTACAAGAGATGGATGTTTGAAATCCTGTTGTATTTTCATAAATGGTAAATGCCTTACTCCATCCAACTGTAATTGCTTGGGCATTTTATTATGCAAGCTAAAACAAAGTTTTACTTTTTATTATTTTTAATAGAACTCATGTTAAATCGTAAGGGAAGCCTGATGTTCTTTGGCCTCGTATCTCAAAGCTATTAGGGCTAGATATATGTTACAGAGTTGATTTTCTTTTCTTTTCATCTCTATTGTGCCCAGTTTATGGCTGGATAAGTTCCTCAGGCTGTGAGAGCTCCATCTCTGTCACAAGCTTTCTTCCACCCACCCCTGCCCCTGGGAAGATGGTGGTGGCAGTGGCAAAGTATTGTAACAAGGTAGCCAGAAGCTGTGCGATGCGCCCCAGAAGGAGAGAGGTGGGAACAAAGGGGGCAGCTGGAAGGGTCAAGACCCTTTCACCCACAGCATGCCCTCAGCAGGCTAGCCATTCACTACAGCTGCTTTCAAACCTCCACAAGACAGAAGATAGGAGCACATTTTCCTTGAATTGAGCCCCAAAGAGATTTGCAAAATGGTGAGCTATCTCAATATTGTGTAAATGTCTCCTAAAATTGGTATCACAGCCTTTCACTCAAAGACATTCCTCTCCTCTTTGTCACGCACACGCACACAAACACATTTGAAGCACCATCAAAACAACTAAAATTACAAGTATAAGAATGTGTATGCTACTTGAACTTCAGTACAAAAAAGAAAAGGAGGTGGGAGTGTCTATAAATATAAACAAGGAAAGAGATAAGCACAGTTCTTCCATAATGAAATAATGTTCTCTTTATGGGGAACAAGAGAAGAATAGTTTGATTAAGGTTAGATCTAAAAAGTTGGTGTAGGACAGGTCAAGTGCTTATTGGAAAAATAACTGCAATGGTTGCACCAAATCTGGGTAGTGGAAGGGCCACTTAAACCTGAATCCATTGAAGCAATGATCTGTAACCTTTATGACCTGGAAAGAAAGAAAGACTCACCATTCTTAAGGTGCAGCCATTGATGATCAGTACAGATTTGGTGCCAAAGGATAATCCACAATTAACCCCTGTACCTCTATATTCCGAATCTGGTTGTAGCAACAAGGATAATTATTTAAAGTAACTACGTGGTTTAAAAAATATATTAAAAGACTGCATGAGTTTCTTTCAGATGCAGACCACATCTTTTTAGCAACACTTTTAAGTCTTTTTACTTTCCAGACTAAGGTAATAACAACACTTTAGAACTATTATTTAAACAATATTTGCTGCAGCAATATTCATCAAATTCTCTGCCTTCAGGGAGATATTAATTCATTTGCTAAACAACAAGTGCCTGTTTGGTATAATACCAAACGTTACTCAATATAGAAGATTCTGGTTATTTTCTTAGGCAGGTATGGCCAGACATTCTGTGGATGTCATTATATATATATATATATATATATATATATATATATATATATATAAAAAGATATTTATAAAATTTAAATCACTGTTAAAATCTTAAACAAAATATAAGAGAAAAATTAAACATGCCACTAAATCAAACTAAAATACTTAATTGGTGATTAGGACTAAAATATACTGTAACTCACATATTGGGAACTTTACTTACATTGGTCCAAGTGCCCAGGGAAAAAGCCAGACCGTAACCATCTTTCTAAAGGCCTGCAACTGTATCCTGGGGTGGAGGTCATTCCAAAGAGCAGGGACCACCACCAAGAAGGCATACCTCTTGGGTCCCATGAGGTGACATTATTTTGGAGAAGGGACCTGGAGTACATCCCTACTGAAGCATGTGGGATAGGCAGATACCCTTGGGGACAGAGGTCCCTTGTCACGAAGAGGTTTATAGGTGTTAACCAGCACCTTGAATTGTACCCAGAAGCCTATTGGAAGCTAATGGTGTGTTACAAGATCTAATAAGACATGCCCAAAATTACTGTTGCCATTGCATTCTAGACCAATTGAAGCTTCCAGAGGGTCTTCAAGAGCAGTCCCATGTACAGTACATTGCAATAATCCAAATGGGAAGTGGCTAAGGCATGAGTGACTGTGAGTAGGGCCCATGAATGGGCCTGGATTAATCATTAGGTGGACCTGGCTTGCTGAAACAGACAATGATTTTCTTTTCTGTCCTTCTCAGGTGTGAAAGACAAGGGACAAGACCTGGAGGATCAGGGGCTGTAGGAAAACCTCTTGATCCTCTGAAGAGCTGCAGGTTTTATCCAATCACATATGATGTAACCAGGATTGGGGACAAACTGGCCTATTCTTTAAATGAATGATTAAGGATAGAAATGGGAGTTGAGATCTCTAAGAAGCAAGTCAATTTTTTGCAACCGCCATATACCTAGCTGTTTTTGTGGGAGCATTAAGGGTAGGAATAAGAAACAGTAGATTTAACTGGCTTGTTAGAGCAACCAAAATGGCTGTACTTATGTTTTTACGTAAGATATAACTGGAAGAAGCTGAGGAACACAGTCCCTCCCTCCCTCCCTCCTTCCTTCTGTCCGTCCGTCCTTCCTCAAAGCTGACAGCAGACAGAGGCTAAATCAGTAACAATGTAAAGCAATCCTTCATTAAATTATAAGCACTTCTAATTCCTGTTACCATCAAGTGTCTTGAAGCCAGTTTTAAGGGATCAGGAAACCGGAAGCAGAGAAATATCCCTGAGGGAAATTCTGACAGGAAAAAAGTTATACAACAGCTCAGTCATAATAGCACTCAAGGAAATCATTTTCATTTCTGTAGAGCTGACACTTAGAAACTATGATTTTGTATGAGTATACTGTATTTTCTGGAAAGTTAATTATTTTTTCCTCAATCTTAAACTAGAGCAGTATTTCTCCAGATTTGGGAACAAACATCAGCAGCTCCACCTAAAAGAATCCCAATTAGCAAGTAATGGGGAATTCCCCTCTTTATGTGATGCCTATTACGAGCAGTTCAGTACAGCTGGAGGGAGCTACATTCTGGGAAATAGATAGATGGGCCAACAGCCTAATGCAAAATACTGAGTGTTATATTTACATTCACTAATCCTAATACAGTTAGTCCTCGGTTAAAGATCACTCATTCAGTGACTGAAGTTATGACAGTGCTGAACAAGTGATCGTTATGACCGTCCTTGAAGTTGCGGCCACTGCAGCACTCCAGAAGTCACATGATTGCGATTTGGGTGCTTGGCAACCGGCTTCCATTTAGGATGGTTGCAGCGTCCCATGGTCACATGATCGCCATTTGCAACCTTCCCTGTTGGCTTCTCAGAAGCAAAGTCAATAGGGGAGCTGTCAGGTAGTGCAAGTCGTTCCTGCTCCTGTCGCTTTTGCTCCCGAGGAGCCCTGCTACAGAGTAAGAGATCTCAGGGTTCTTGTACTCCATAGTGTGTGCCCGCAGCAACCCCCTGCCCTCTGCAGCACCCCCCCCTCACTCCAGGCTGCAGCACACGGACACACACGCGCACCCACCTGTGCACCTGGCGGCATTTCATAGCATCCCCCCACCTGCCCACATGCAGGGCCACAGCACCAACCCCCCACCCACCTGCACTCTGTAGTACTCACCCGCCCACTGGCCTGGTTTGTCATGACTGGGACTTGCAACTTCCTGCTGGCTTCCCCGTTGCCGCTTGTTGGAAACTGGCAGGAAGTCACAAGTCCCGGTCATGTGAGGTTCTCGCTTAGCGACCCATGATCCTTGCTTAACGACTGCAATGGGGACTGCCAGGACTGCCATTCGCTAAGCAATCCAGTCATGTGATGCTGCATTTTACAACCACATTGCTTAGCGATGGAAATTCTGGTTCCAATTACCATCGTTAAGTGAGGACTATTTGTAGTACAATAGAAGTATAATGTCCAGAAGTTAAAAACTGGAGGTTATGCCACCAGCATTCTGTTCCAAATGGTTTAATTCAATAGGATTAAAAGCAGAATGGTATAGAGATCTGAGTGCTGGAGTTAGTGTAGGAGTTCCCAAGTTAAAATCTCTGCCCAGCTATAAACTTTATCAAATGACAGGCCAATCACTCACTCACTCACTCACTCACTCACTCACTCACTCATTCATTTATTCATTCTTTCTCTCTCCTTACACTAAGAATATTTCAAAGGCAAAGTATAAACATGGTAAATAAATGTAGGAAATAAATCAGTAAGAATTATCCACCTTCAGAAAACCCAACTAGCCTTATATATTTATTATTAATAGACATTTTAGGTAACACATCTTTCCAAAATTTCCAAAACTGTATGTATCTTGCAAACAATACTGGAGTACCAAACAAGCCTTTCTGAGAGGAGCTATTAAACAAAAAAGGTGTTACCGCTCTACTTTATACCATCCTCCTTTTATGGTGCAAGACTCAGAACACAGTTTTAAAGATGTTTTTAGGCAGAATTTGGGTAAGTATATGAAGGTGGAACCTTCAAATTCCTTCTAGGACTTTAACAATTAATGCACTTTGAAAATGGACTTGAAAATCAACTCATAATCAGCACAGCTCACTTACTCCCCATTAACAATCTCATAGTCCTAATGTGCCAGTTTCTAGGCAATTTTCACCACAACTCCTCATAAGCACATTGCAGGTGTTACCAGAATGTGGACAGCAACAGTAACCCTAAATGGGTCTCAATAATCTCACAATTGGTATATCAATCTAACCTGAGAAAGATTCTCTGTACTTGTGCTTCCAAAGAAATGCTAGTTTCAAAAAGATTCCCCAATAGCTCACATTTTTCCTAGCCAAACTGCGAAATCAGCTCTCAAATGACACAAAATATCACACAAAATAAAAGCAGCAAATATGCAACACTCACAAGCTTTGTAGAGAAATGGCACTTTATCAGTCATGCTGATAATAGACCACCATGAAGGGAAGAAGTCACTGTTCCCAACGGCAATCTGTAGATTGCGCTGACCATGTAGTAGATATGCCAATTTACTTTGCAGATCACCAAACAAATGCACACAAAAATATGAGGGCAAATTCATAAAAGGAGATATGTTTTTGCTTCTCTTGAGAGTTTTTGTTTCTGTTTACTCTTTAGGAATTAGTAAGCTTGACAAGTATGTTTGAGAAATGGAGGATGTGCATTGACTGGTTAATTAATATTCTTAGGTTCTTTTCTGTGCTCAGCAGTTGGCTAACTGCTCAGGCTAAGCAGCAACTGGACAAAAGATGTTACCTTTGAACAATAGATTATCAAGCATGTGGATGAAAGCAGGGGAAAAGTATCTATAATTTACAGTAGATGGTAACAGGGATAATGTACAGTTTTGGGGTTTAGAACAAATGGACAGCATGTGTAGAGGGCCTTAAAGGACAGGAGGAAGAGACACTACCAAAGCAATGGTCAGATAAAAGTGCCTGAACCTGGGTCAAAAAAGTAACTTGAGAAAACATCTCAGAGAAGCCCCTTCCGAGTTTGCATGGAGATAAAGGGAGAGAGTGGGAAGCATATTCAGACTTGCTACTATAGCTGTTACTATAAACCGATTCTGTTACTATAGCTGTTACAATAAAAATAGTACTGGCATTGGTTTCTGAGTCTGGTCTACCTAGTAGGGCTGACAGCATTACACAGATCAAAAGAAACATCCTTTTCTTTATTCTGCAGAATTTTTTTCATTTTGATGCAAACAGGAAGATCCCTATGCACTCAGTATAAGTAGCTGTAACTTGCCCCAATGGAGGGTGACTGGAAAGAAACAATTCCAATTCTATTGTAATTCACAGAGAGGCAGTTGGTAGCCTCTACTCTTGAGAGAGATTCAATTAATCTGAGCTTTCCTGCATTTCATTAACTTATGTCTTACAGCATTCCAGTACACTGCTTGGGAAAAGCCAGCCTAAAGCTTTAGTAATGTAGTTTCCATCAAGAGTAAAAGCAAACTTTTTCTCCATCTCTGAATCTCTGAAGCACTGCTCTTTTAAAAAGAGCACTTTTTCTTATGCGATCAATAAGGGCTGGAACAAGTACAAAACCCAATGTTATTTGTCCAATTCATTGTCTTGGACATGGTATCCCGTTTGTCATCTTGCTTCTTTCGGAGAATGTCAGGCTGGCTGCCACTTCCCCCAGCAATTTCCCCTTGACATGCAAGAAAAGCCAAAAACCAGAGAGTAGGAGGGACTACATCAGTATCTTGAAGACAGGCACTCCATAAGAGATTTTCCAATAGGCTTGATTCTACCCAGCAGCTATTGCTCATTTGGCACTGGGGGATGCATTTGGGAACAGCTTCTGCTCTTTAATCACAGCAAAAAAAAAAAAAGTCAGCTGACAAAGCATATTGTGTCCTGCTGGTCAGCTTGGTATTCTAACTTTAATGCCATTCCTTCCCTTCCCATAGCTAGCTTAACCTTTAGGACAGCCAAAATAAACTATGTGCCTATAAAGTGGTGTCCAGAAATCTCAAGAGTTTGGAAACCAACCAAACACAGAGGAAGAAACAATATTAATAAATCTGGAACAACAACAAAAATTCAAACATGCAGATACAATCAGAATTATGCAATAAGAGCTTCTTCCATTCAATTGAAAATTAAATTCCTTGAGGGATCTGATTTTGCTGCTATTCTCATAGCCAGTGTGTCATGAGCTGTGTCATAATCAAGAACAAAATTCAGGCAAAGGAGCTAGTTAATAAGCGGCCTAACCATTGCTTTATCTAAAACTGTAACTTTACTGTACCTAGTTATCTCAGAGTAAGCCCCTTTGAATATAATATTTTGTTGGTAGGGAGTCTTTGGGGTAAATACCAGTAAAGTCGTGTTATATTCGACTTTACTTGTAAGTACCCCAAAGACTCCCCACCATCAAAAGATAAAGGGAAATTTAGACTGAAAAAAAAATCTATATAATCCAATTCTCAACCAATCTCCTATTTTAAAGAATGTTGCAAACTGAAGAATAACAAGAAACTATTCGATGGTTAGAAGAGCCAGAACAATCTCTATTATCTGTTCATCTAAACACAGCTGCATTAAAGATTTTGATCCATTCTAGTTCCCAAACTGTGGCAGAAGAAGACCAGAGAAAAGACATGCCCCCTACTCATCCATGATTCCTCCTGATGAGAAGAGAGATAAAGATGGATTCTGCAGATAACACTTGGCATTACTGCCACCTCCCTCCTCCAGCTTAGCAGAAGACTCTAATGTGAGGTGAGAGTATGATTGTCTAAATCAGGGACTTTCCAACTTTTTCAGGCCACAGAACCTGTTAATTAAAAAAAAATTCCTGGAACTTCTGATCAAGAGGCAAAGTTCTAGTGATAGAAAACTGGCAGTAAAACAAAGCTAGTCCTCATTGTAATTTATTGATGAAAATATATATATTAAAACATTATTTGAGTTTCACACAAATAAATGGATGTCCCAATTATTGTCTCAGAAAGTTCCTCCAATTACTGTAAATATAAAAAAATAAACTGCTTATTATAAATGAAAATTTTACATTTCCAATGCACAAAATTTAAACCTGAACCTCACAATTACTTGGAAGATTATTCATATATTAGGCAGTAATGGACTTTAACTATGAGGCTTCCCATTTGCAGTTGACTACCATATCTGAAATGATGCTGAAAATCCTGAATCCCCCTTTTTCTACTGATGACGTCTGATGGCCCAATTCCAAAAACTCTCCAAAATGCAATGCTATTGCTCAAGATACTACAATGCAGAGATCACCTCTAAATCTTTTAAACATGTATTTCTTTGAGGAAACCCTAGGCCCTTTACCAACCTCCAACTGATCAGCAGCAGATTTCTTTGATCTCCTGGAATACAGCTGAGTAACTATAAAAAAAAAAAATCCAGAGATCCCTCCTTTCTGAACTTTATCTGAAAATTTGACATCATCCTTCTCCAAAAAACTTGGTAATCCAAGACTCTAGAGCTGGGAGGCTTTGTATTTCACTCATTGGGGACAACTACAGGCCATAAGAAGGGATGCCCTCAGGGGGATCCAGCAGCATAATTTTTGACCTGACTCCAACAGATCCCTTCTCTTTTCCTTTTCGGGAAGGTTGTGAAAAAGATAATTGTGTGGCAACTGCAGAGGACCCTGAAGGAAGTAGATCATCTGGACTCTTTTCAATTAAACTTGCAGTCTAGGTACAGTATTCAGACAGCACCAACTGCACTTGTAAATTACCTCTGATGGTATAACTCTCATGGTCTTGCATGAGTTCTCAATGGTGTACCATACCACTGATCATGGTATTCTTCTGGATTATCTCTGGAGGCTGGGAGTGGGGACCACTGTATTGGAGTGGGTCTTCTTTCTCTGGAGCCAGTTCCAATCTGTGTTGGTAGAGGAGGCAAGGAAAAAACCAGTCCAAAACCCCTGCTATGCCCCCCCCCCATTCAACATTTACATGAAGCCATTGGGTGAGGTCTTCCATTGACACCTGACACCATTGACCCTGTGTCAATATCAATATCAGATAATGCCAAGCTCTTGATCTCAAATCTGGGCTGGGCAATAAGGACATGGAGGTTTTGTTCCAGTGTTTAGATGCTGTATAGGTCCATATGTGGAGAAACAGGCTGAGGATCAATCCTAGCAAGACTGGGTGGCTTTGGTTTCAAGTTACTTCCTGTCACAAGAATTTACCATTGTTAGTTCTCAGTGGGGTCACACTTCTCTAGGTAGAAATTGTATGTAATCTGGAGGTTCTCCTGGACCCTCAGCTCCTGCTCAGTTTCAATTGGCTACCCTTGAAGATTATCTGGACACTACAATTGATCCAGAATGCAACTACACAAACAGTTATAAGCATTCCTCATTTTGCCCACATAACATCTCTGATCTGTGAGCTGTACTGATTCCTGTAAGCCTCCAAGTGCAATTCACGGTGTTTGTTGTCACCTATAAAGCCCTACCTGACTTAGAATCTGGTTTCTTAGGAACTGTCTTTCATTTCTGCCCGACTGGTAAGTTTTGGTACGATTGTGTGCTCCATGCCCCAGCTGTAAAGCATTGTCACTTTACAGGACCTAGAAAGCACTGCATCTCCACCATGGAACAGTGTCTCCACTGAATTTGAATGACACTGACTGTGTTGGGCTTTTATAAAACTGTGATAACTAGAATCTCCTATAAAAGTAGCTGCCTTGACTAGTTTGTTCATATGCCTCTATGTTCTGAAGGGATAGCTATTTAATTTAAAGGATGAAAGCTCTGATATAGACTGAAGTAACCAAGGAAGTCCTCATGCTAAAATTCTTGCCTCATGTGCTCTGCACTGCAGGATCTCTATGCTGCAGCCTATCTAATTTCCAGTCCTTTGGTTATTTGGGAGTATCCATCATTTATTTATTTATCAAATTTATATGGCCACCCATCTCACACAAGGTGACTTTGTACATTCATCTTTGTTTACTATGACCCCTGAAACAAGTGCTATCACAAGAGCATCCACTGGGGGATCTTAAAAAAGTCTTGCCTGAGGGAGGTACAGAATATGGTGGCCAGATAGGAACAACCCCTTATCACTCCCAGAGAACACCCTATTAAAAGCTCCAGGAACCACTATCCCCTTTGAAAGCTTCAGGGAAGTAGAGACATTGGGGCAGGGAGGTTACTAACCAAAGGAAGACATCTGCTATATGCATGGAAAGTCTTATAGAAAGTCTGCTTTTTGAAATAGGCTGGTAGACTCCCTTATAAATTCACTTTGGGGTCTAAAGGGAAGTGTCCCAATCAATTGTGTCATGAAGGGGACAGGGTGTCTCTCCCAGGCCTGGTGACTTGCCTCTGCCACCTTCCTCACCCTCTGCAGCACAGGGTGGGTGCTGCAGCAAAGAAGGCTTTCCTCCTGGGTCCCATCAGATGACATTCCTTGTGAACAGAACCCACAACATGCCCTTCAGGAGAGGATTCTCCAAAGATCTTCAGATCACCCTGAGTTAATTGGTTGATAGACAGACAGACAGACAGACAAGGAAGGGAAACTATTTCCTGTTTCCCCTTCCTCATTTCTCTCTGTGGTTCACTCAGACTGAGGGAGAGGCATCCCAAAATGGGACTTTTTGCTTCTTGGTCTTCCTAGGATAAGTGGTCACAGGTGTGGGACTGTTCTAATGAAGCCACAACCCACCCACCCACCCCCGATGCCCTATGTCCTTCACTGGGGCTTTCTGGAAGATACTGGGCCTTCAAAGGGGATATTACATGAGACTGCCCTTGAAAAGCATCCAGACGTTTCAGCTGGTCCAAAATGATGGCGTGGGCAGTTAAATGCATATCTAGATCAGCACATTGCACCTCTGCTCCACAAGCTGAACTGGTTACCTATTTGCTTCTGGGTTCAATTCAAGGTGCTGGTTAATAACCTATAAAGTCCTACATGGCATGGAGCCAAGTTATTTGAGGGACCGCCTCTTCCGAATCACATCTACCCATCCCATCAGGTCCAACAGAAAGGGCATGTTGTGGGTTCTGTTCACAAGGAATGTCATCTGATGAGACCCAGGAGGAAAGCCTTCTTTGCTGCAGCACCCACCCTCAGAACATCATTCCCCCTGAGGTCAGACTGGCCCCAACCTTGTTGGGCTTTTGGAAGGGCCTGAAGGAATGGCTTTGCCAACTGGCCTGGGGATCTGGTAGCAGTGGTGTGGAGCCTGCAAAGTGGCTGCTCTCCCACTGATTATGTTTTTATGTTTTTGATAGTTTTTAGTGTTTTTAATGTTTATGTTTTTGTTGTTGTTGTTGTTGTAATGTCTTTGGTTATTTTTTGTATTCCATTTGTGTTTTTAACTTTGTAAGCCACCCAGAGTCACATATATGAGATGGGCAGTTATACAAATTGAACAAATTATTTGAATAGCATTGAATTCTGCTATTCCATCATTAAAAGTAGGAGGACTAGGCAACTGGTGCTTCCAGTTTCTGTATCCTCTGTGCCTGTTCTCCAAAAGAGCAGCAACAAGCCCGCTGGCAGCTATGAGAATTATGTGGCTCATGGCCAGCAACTGCTAGGGGTATAATGGGGGAAGGTTGCTACACAGTTGAAGATAAAACCTTTCCCCTTCCATCAGAAAAATCCTTGGATGTATCATCAGAGAGCTTGCTTGCTTGCCTGCCTGCCTGCCGCCCATCTCACCAGGGTTACTCTAGGAGGGGTACAGAGATTAAATCCAAAGCAACAATAATACAGTTTATAAAACATACTAAGAATCACAATATACTATATGCCTTGTGTTGAAAACGATTCCATTTCATCACTAAAACAATAATTAAACCGTCAACTAATGGGGCTCACTCACTAAAGAACATCCAGGTCTTTAAGCACCTTATGAAAGGTCTACTGGGTCTGGACCATTTAGATTTCCAGGGGAGAGCAATCCTACAAAGCAGGTACATCAACAAAGAAGGCGCAACACCTAGGTCCCACAAGACAGCACTGTCTAATAGATGGGATCTGGAAAACGCCAACCCTGTCAATTCTGGTGGGGTGAGCAGAGATAGAGACAGGTGGTTCCACAAATAACCTAGTCGTGTGCCAGACAAGGCTTTATAGTTGATGACCAAAGGTGTTACATGGACATTTTGTGGAATGTTCAAAAGTGCCTGTGCCACTGTGTTCTGGACCAACTGAAATTTCCAGATGCTCATTAATGGAAAGCCCCATATAGAGCATATTACAGTAATCTACTCCATGAGTTTACCATGAGTAAGGTCTCCCAATCCAGAAACAGGTGCAACAGGTCACAAAGCGAACCTGGGCAAAGGCCCTCCTAGTCATGACTGCCACCTGCTCTTCAAGCAGGAGCTGCGAGTCCAGGAGGTTATCTTGCTGTCAGTTATGGCTCTGCTGAAGGGAAAGGCAGAGAAGACTAAAGGAAAAATAAAGAAAAACAAATGAAGGATAAAGATAGTGAAAATCAATAGCTGTAATTAGAATGGTGCTTCTGAAGTTTCCTTGGGCTATGCTGTTCTAGCACAGCAATTTCTGTATAGATCCAATACAAAGTGAAGCACACAAGTACTTCACTGTTCAAGCAAATTACTTCCCCCTGTCATACTATGCCATATTCAATCTCATAAAATTGTAAAATCAGTAAAATCACATACACAGGAATAACTAATTATTTAACTTTATCTGACAAGATCATGATGTGACAGTGAGTATAATTATCCTTGGCTTAAAGTGAGCATTTGAGAAGAAAAGCTTGAAGGCAAAATTATTGTAGGTGGCTGGGACCTCTTGAAAAGGGAATTAAGGATAGTGCAGTCTCAAAACCAATGGGGAAGAAAAATCAGCCCACAAAGGAATTGAGACTAAAGAAGGATGCTTATTGGAAATGGAAGAGCTAGTGACCAAGGAAGTCTACAAAGATTCAGCTGAGGAATGTAGAAATGAGATTAGGAAGGCAATAGCACAAAATGAGGTAAGGCTAACAACAAAGGCAAAATCTAATAAGAAGTGTTTCTTCAAATAGCAAAAGGAAGACAAAGGAAATGGTGGGTTCACTGTTTACTTCAAATGGAGAAATCTTAACAGATCACAAAGAGGAACTCCTATTTTGCTTTGATCTTTATATTCAAAGGAAATAGCACAGACTGGGAATAAACACAATAGGGGAGGGTGCAGGTCAGTTAAGATCTAGAAACCAATCTTCTAGCTAATCTGAATAGCTGCAGGTCCCCATCTCCTGATGAAATATATCCTAGAATACCGAATGGTTAGCAGTGGTTTTTAAGCTGTTTGACCCAATTACCCCTTTTCTCAGTCTCAAATAATGTTATTACCACTGCAAAAAAACCCAGACTCTGTTATTTTACCCAAGTGACTTGGCAGCAGCAGTCTCAAACTGGATCCTTGAGTCACAGAAACAAGCAATTGCAAATTGTTCCATTATCCCCAGGATATACCCAAATTACACCCATGGGGTAACTACCCCCAGTTTAAGAACCACTGCGTTAGGGCTTCTGCTAATTTTCTTTTAGGAAACCTGAAGAACTGGGGAAATGTCAGAAGACTGGACAAGTGGTTCTCCTCTTCAAGAAAGGAAAAAAAGAGGATCTCAGCCAGTGAGCTTAACATCAACACCTGGAAAGATGTTAGAACAGAAAATGGAACAGGTCATTTGTAAGCCTCTTGAAGACAATGCCATGATTGCTAAGAGTCAGCTTGGCTTTGTCAAAAGTAGGTCATGTGAGACAAATCTCACCTCCTTTGACAAAATAATTGCCATATTTATTGGCCTATAACACACACAGGCATATAACAAGCACCTTAATTTTAAGAGGAAATTTGAGTGAAAAAACTTAAATTTAAAATAAAGGACTTGGAAGAAAAATAAAGGGAGCTCTGAACTTTTTGTTTATTAATATTTATACCACTTATAACGTAAATACATAATATGAAAGAAAAAGCACCTCTTTGAAGGAAGAAAACTGGCGCTCCCCATCGCTTGCGCGAGCGGCTGAGCTCCACAGAGCAGGAGGTGAGCGGTGGGCGAGTGAGTGAAAATCAGCACTCCCCATTTCGTGTGAGGGAAAACCGGGGCTCCCCAGCACCTGCGCAAGCAAAAACCAGCGCTCCCCATCTCATGCGAGCGAAAACTGGAGCTCCCCAGCGCTTGCACGATGGAAAACCGGCGCTCCCCATTTCACGCGAGCACTGGGGAGTGCTGGTTTTCACTCACTCGTCCACCTCTCACCTCCGGAGCTGCCTCAGTTACAGCCCTGGCTCAAATGAAGGCTCCACTCTCCCAGCCTTGCCGCTTGAGTATTGCATATAACACACAGCTAGGATTTCAGCCCAAAATTTTAAGGAAAAAAGTGTGTGTTATATGCTGATAAATACAGTACTTTATTGGAAAAAGGGAATGCTATGGATATAATCTCCCTCAATTTCAGAAGGTTTTTTTACAGGAGGAGATGATGCAGGTGCTTAAGGATATGTCCTATGAAGACAGCCTGAAGGAACTTGGAATGTTCAGTCTACAGAAAAGATGCCTGAGGGGAGACATGGTACCAAGTGTTTAGGTACATTCAAGGGTACCATGGAAAGTTGACCAGGAACTATTTTCTATAGACACAGAAGCCAGAAGTAATGGGTATAAGTTGAAGCTACCTAGATGTTGTTCAAATATAAGGAAAGAAACTATATGATGGTAAGATCTGTACAACAGTGGAACAATCTATCTACAGGGATTCTGAGTTCTCCCTCTCTGGAGACATCTATCTATCTATCTATCTATCTATCTATCTATCTATCTATCTATCTATCTATCTATCTATCTATCTATCAAATTTATATGCAGCCCATCTCACTATACAAGTGACTGTAGGTGGCTTTTAAGAAGAGGCTGGACAGTGATCTCTCAAGGATGGTTTAACTGGTTTTCCTGCACATTGTAGGGGGTTGGAATGGTTGTTCCTTGTAGTCCCCTCCAAATCCCTAATTTTTTTATTCTATAAATTACTAAACTAGACATTTAAAAAATCAAAGTTTGTCATCCCATTAAAAATAAAACCTGCATCAAACAGAATTTTCATAGTTCTGATCTGGTCAAAGTACAGACAGATAGATAGTACTTTGTTATACTTACTTGCCACACAGCTATTAAAGATAGAACCCATCAGGAAAAGATGGTGGCAACCTAATATGCTACCACAGATGGAATTAAATATATGGGGATCCAAAACCAGCCTTTCAAGAACTAGTCACTCATACTCTTCACTTGGATGGGCTACAACCACAGTTCTTTAAAGCAAGACCAACATTAAGACTGAGAAGACCTTAGACAAAGCATCCTCTGGTGTGTATCTTCTGTCACTGGATCCTAGCAAATTTATCTGAATGCAGTACCTACCATGAGTTTGTGATGTGCTCAGCCTCTCTTATAATTACTCATAACGCCACAGAGCAGTACTGAACCGAGTAACTGTAGAAGATACAGACACTGGATCCAATCACCAGACACTGCTCATAGTACCATGCTAAGCAAAAACTGAAGAGAGATCTAAGACAGAGATCAAGAGTTAGACCAATCAAAGTGCTGAGATTATAAACAGCTACTTGAGAACACCAGCCATTAATTCTCAGTCTAGTTGGAACTGAAAGTAGCAGTCTACATTTGAGAATAAAGAGAATATACCTAAACATTCCTAGATCCAGCTGAATGGCCTGGCCATCACCCAAGCAATGGAGGAAAACTGCCATATTGTAAAGATAACTATTACATCAGTTTCTAAGTGGATCTTTCTTGTTAACTGATGAATTTGCAAGTTCTTGGCAAAGCAGAGAGGAAGTCTTTAATGATTTGACTGCCATTGCAAGGAAGCTCTGTGAAAATTAATTGATCTTTATTAATCTCCAATTTCCAGAGATAGCAAAATGTAGTAACTTCCAGAAAAGGAATATTGTATTTATTGACATTATAAATTGGCTTTGTCAATGGCACTGTAGCTAAGATCTTTTTTAAAAGAGTCATCATTGATGTTTCTCTAGTTTTTCCTTTTCATTCATAAACTGTTATCTGGAAGGGAAAGAAATACAATGTTTAAGGGCAGTTTGCTCAGCTTCTATCTCATAACTCTTTTCAGTGAATGTATCCTGATTTTGAAACTCTTATTTTTTTTAAGGTCACTTAATAATGGTATCACCATTTATATTATATTCTTAAAATAATAAATATGGTATATGTTTCTTTTTAACTGCCATAAAATACTTCTGGTTAACAGCCACTTCTGACTAACTTAGTCTGGCTTGAAAGCTAAGCAGGATCAGCCTAGTTAGTACTTGGATAGAATACCTCCAGGGAATATTACTGCTGAAGGCTGGACTTGGAAGAAGAAGGTAATGGCAGGAAGGTAACGGTAAACCAGTTCCCTACTATTACCATGACATGCCATTAAGACACCAGGAATCAAGCTTGACTTGAAGAAGACGTTATTTTTAAAAGTACTGTCACTCTAGTATTAGGAATGAAGTATTATAAAAAAGACTGGTATTACTTTCTAGTTAGCAGTTTAATTAGGTGTGGAAAAGATTTAACGACCAAGGCAAAAGAAAAGCAGGAGGGGCTGAACTGAAGTTAAAAGGAAACAGAGGATGAAATCCAAGGTGATAAACTAATGGAACAAAAGAACAGGGTTGAAAATGCAAGGCATATTAAGAAAGAAAATAACAAATGCCTAACAGTTTGCAATGTTATCTTGCATCTTAACCCTCCACAAGTGGAAGAGAACAACAAAGCAACTATATAACAGGAGCATCATTTTGTTAAAAGCAAATTTTAACTAAGAAAAAATCCAAACCAAGCCCAAAATACACAATGCAAATGATAGTAGGAAAGATGACCCAAAAAACCCTATAAATCAGCCCATTAAATGGAGGGGGGAGCTCTAAGCACTCAATCAATATTCATCGATCAGACAGATCCGAAATTATAGAAAAGTATGATAAATATTTGTTATTTCTTATAATATAAAATGCAAATACACTTAACGTTTTCTTGCACAAGCTATGTTTAAATGGATGGAAACATGTAACTCTGATACACTCACCATTTCTTGGCCTTTTGTCTAAGATCAAATATAGTTATTGATTGACTGATTGATAAATTATTGATATTGTTCTTCTCCTGTGTCTCTGACCCATGCATCTCTGTTAGCACCCAAAATGTAATTTTAGAACACAGTCAAGAAGACTTATGCTTAATTTTCTGATCTGCCACAAATCACAAAGATGGTTGCAGGGCATTTACTAAGCTAGTTCATCAGAACAGTCTGAAAATAAATCTCCCTGGTTGGCCACTCTTAAACTGAGAAACCAGGGACAGTAGCTCTTCTATTACTGACAGAAGATATAGTAAAGCTCAGAATGTGTTCCCTTTTCACTGTGCCTGAAGAAGTTTTCATTATCACTCAAAGGTTTGCCATGTAGCAACAGAAGTCACTTCCCTGCATTGGCTCTTCTCCCCGGTATGTAAGTTGTTTGTTGTTGTTGTTCTGTAGGACCCATCAGGAAACCAGTTTTCACACCGAAACCAATAAAAAGGAAGAGATTATACATCAAATTCTCAGCCTAAGTAATGATGGTAAAATGTATTTCTACCCTCATTGACACAAACAGTGAAAATATTATTTTCCTCCTTTTGATTCATTGCCTAACTTCTGCACAAGCACATTGTGTCAATGCCTCTTCTTTATCCAACTCTGATGTGTTGCCATGGAAGTTGAGAATTTAATTTCTCTAGCCCTTGTACATATTCTTACATACTTCTAGCAATGAAGGGAATCCTTTTATTTTCTTCAGATACTGTTGCCCTGGCAATCATTTTGCTGGTTCATAGCTCTATTAAAAGGTGACACTTTTTAGGAATATTTCTAATATTTGTGAAGATAAAATTTGTAATGGCTGGGGGGAATTTAAAAAAAAAGAAACAAATTCAGGGGAAAAAATGGGGGCACAGATGAAATCTTTTCCAACATTTTTTTTAAAAAGCAAATCTGATTTTATTTGCAATTTCTGCTATATGTCCCAATAACACAACACCCACCCCTATTATAAGTGTGTCATGGTACAATGCATGCTAGGTGAAAAATGTGGACAGTGACAGGTACATTCTTTTGTGCTTAGTGCCAATCTGTGCTGTTCCTCTGTCTCTGGGGTTTCTATCCTGTGACCTCCAGAGCTTTATCACAGAATGCTACTTCTCTATGCCTCAAGTGAGGTTTTAATTCCAAGGTATAATGACAAACTATCCCTCCTCTCCACAGAAACTAAATGGCAAATATCTTGACAGCTTTCTTCCCTCAGCAGATAGAATGTTCAGGAATGATGTGCTGTGTGTCTCATCACATCAGCTCAGCCAAGCATGTCAGAAGCTTTTTTACTAGAGGTGCAATATGTTGTAGATTCATTTCTAATATACAATTCTCAAATATGACCATTAAAAGCTTTTAATGCATCCATTAATCACAAATATGGAACTGAAAAGAGAGACAAATTGCAATGATTTTTCTACTCCAAAACAGAAGGTAGATATCAGGTCTAAGATACTGATGATTCTAGAGGAATCATTATATGTCACAATTCCTGCCAACTAAATTCATATTAGCCTCTTTGAATACAGGTCATATTGTTTCCAAGACATAATGACTACAGTACACTCACAAAGCCTTGTGCACTGTCATAAAATGATATTTGTGCCCTTGTGCATCCACCAATTCATTTTGATATAATTTATGAGGGAAGGATCCAGCTGTCTGATATAAATCTTTAGAACAGCCTGTTGATTCAAATCTTCCATCTACAGCTAGAGATTCAGAGTGAGCTTGGATCCTGGCCAATCTTGTAACAACTGGAAGCATAAGCATTTATTAAGTTATAATAAATATTACTTAATGAATTTGCCAATGAAACTTGCAGTATATACATTCAGAACATGCCACAGATGGTCCAAGGTAGGATGAGAATATCTAGATCACATTTTAATTTAATTAACTTGCAGTTTCCCTGAATTATATAACATTTAGAATAGCCCTTTAGAATGTGTACTTCTCCACATTTTGCAGTGGTTCTCAGCTCAAAAAAAAAATCATATATACAAATGCATTGACTAGGGAAAGTTGCATACTAATATGGAAATAAAAGGGGTCAACACATACATTAGGGAAAGTTGCATATAAAATAAATATGGGGTTTTTTTGTGCATGTGTTTTTAATACTATACTGAAGAAGAAACTGGACAGAAAGGATAGCATACATGTGAAACTAACACTAACCAGAAGCAGAAGGAATTCCCCTAAGAACTAGGAAGCTCATCACATATGCTGTGCAACTTGGTACCCAAGTATGGTTTAGCACATGAATAGTCATAGTGCCAGTATCCCATTGTGGCTGAAAAATATTCCTTACATTTCCTGCTGTATCTTGCTGAAAAGCTTTTATTTAATCATGCCAATTCAAATCAGTATTACTATCTTACGTAGCTTGGATTTGTAAGTTTTGACCTGGGAAATCAATCTACATGGAAAAGTTCTAAAATACATATAGAATGATGAGAGGGAGGCACTATCTCTTTTTGTTCCCCCAAAATTCACAAGGCAACCACAATCTTTCCGACCAAGAGCTGTCTATATTCGTGGGATTCTAGTAATCACCTGTCAGCATAGAGTTATGGGAAATGAAGTCCAGCACATACAGACGCAGCAAAAGTATTGATACCCCTTTACTTTTTCCCAAAGAATCCTAATTTGCTATGAAATAAATTGAAACAAGCACAAGTAAATGGCATCCACCATTTTTATTCCATAGTCCACAGCAGACACTTTGCTTTTGATGTATGACTTAACATATTCTGAGAAATTTTCCTTAAAGAAAGGTGTTAAACATCCCTCCCCCTAACTGATACATGACTTGGACTTCAACTTCTAATATTCTCAGTCATTGGTCTTGTTGGCTAAGAATTCAGGAGATGCTGGACAAAGAAGAGGTAGGAGAAGGTTGGTGTCAAACAAAAGAAGATGCTACTGCCTTCACCGATACCAGTAAGTTCCCAACACTGAAAATTTTACAAATTTCACATGCGCCTGAAAAGAAGTTTGATTTCTTCTTCCATTTCTGTTCCCAACTAATGTCTTCTTCATACACTGGAGAAATAAATCTTTATAACTGAAAACTTTCCAAAAATAATAATTAAATGTGCATGAAGGCTATATTTGAATTTCTAAAACAGGGCTACCAGTTGAAATAACTTCTCAAACATTTAAATAACCAGTTTGAAATAACTTCTCAAACACTTAAATGTTCCATTGAATGTGACTAGGGCAAAAAATGACTGATGAATTCATGAAAGATTGTAACTTCAGACTTCTTTAATCATACATTTATTATGCAAAACAGGTTTCAACCTCCAGTGAGATTTTCCTAGTGTAGTATCAACACTTGAAAAAATGTAGTGTGAAAAAGAGTTTAAAACTTAACTACCCCAAGCACAAATGCTAATGATGCTCATTAAAGATACATTAAAAGGAAAGAGGTAAAGTGGATGATTGTCCTAATAAGACTTTTTAGTCTATTGCAACAATTTCTATTTTTTAAAATGCAGATTTCTATGTAAAAACAAGCTCAACAGAACCATACAAACTAAGGAGAGCTGCATTTGAGCAGGTCTTACTTCATCACAACCTGAAAAAATAAAGCCCCACTTTATACACTCATTTACTGCTATCCACTGCAGTAGTTCTGACACTGATAAGGGAATATATAAATCCTTCCTAAGAATGTGAGGATCAGTCTAGACCTAGTTCATGCCATGTTGCAAGTTGTCATATATTCATACCATGTCCTAATACGCACTGTCACTTAAAAATTTCCCTACTATCTGAATGTACATGCAGAATGTTCCTCTTTAATGCCTAGGCATTATTCAAGGCATTCAAGAGCTTTAATTGCTTAACTCCCCCATATAGTTCTTACTCCCTGCCTCAAGTAAATTAGAGACCAACAACAGCGATTAAGTGTTCAATAAAGACACCCACAGGAAACTGTTGTCTATACACACACACAGACACACACACAATTTCCATGTAGCTACTCCTGCTCTTTTTTCACTCTCATGAAGGCAAGATCAAAGAGAACTCTGAGCAGAATAGTACAGCCACTAAATCACCATAGTTGATTTTCCGTATTAAGTAAGCATACAGATCAGAGTTTGACAGAGTTTATGCTTCTTGAGCTATGAATGTGTTTTCTTGGCGGTATGGATATATCTGAGAGTAGAAAGCAGTATCCTAAGTCCACAAACTAGAGACTGGAAGGATGCTGCACCTCATAATATTCTTGTTGTTTTTCTTTATGATTGCTAAATTACTTCTCAAGGATTTGGACCCTAACTGAAATGACAAGGCTGAAAACTGTCACACAGTATATACCTTAGTATTATAGTCTTCAGGTACAATTCTTCCTTGCATAAGCTAGAATTGCATTGTAGGGTTTCAACTACATACAATTCAAAAATGCTTGTAACAGAAACATGTTCTAGGGCAACTAGACTGCAAAATAAAATAACCTTCATTAATCATCTCACAACTAAGCAGGTCTATCTCCCTAACTGACTGATTTCTCTTCCTCAACGGCTATGAAATAAAGGTATTTCATAGTTCCAAGGGGCAGATAATGAATCCACAAATCACAGAATGCCTGTGACAGAGATGCCCTAGTTACTGTCTCTGCATCATGACCTATTCCGTTTCAGCTACATAGTTTTGTCCAGGACTCCTTATCTGACTAATTGCTTGCTCCATTAAGAATTTGAGGCCCTTGTTCCAGACAACACTTAGGATGCTGACACTGACAGTAAGTATGGTAACACTTCAACTTCCCATCTCACATGAAAGGTATAAAAAGCATTCAGATACACATAACCTCCTCTATCAGGCATATTCCCTGGCATAAATCTGTATTAATCTTCTATCTCCAGACCTCAGCTACAAACTAGTATGCCTAGCAACAGAAATCACCCACCTGGGGCAGCATGCGATTTTCCTCCTCCAGCTGTCTTACTCTTGCTTCCAGCTGCCTAACATAGGACAAGGTTGATTCTAAAATTAAAAAGACAAAAGAAAAGGACTTGTATTACACAAAGAAGTCTGCTTTGGCAAACTCAAGGCCAGAATTACTCACGAACAGATTTCTGGTGCTCTCTCTTTTTTTTTGCAAAAACTAGTCTCTAAAATATATGGTAAAAGTGTTCTCTTTTTTATGGACTACATGGGGGAATGAGATGTATCCACAAACTTTTTAATTTTTCAAATGTCTAAATACTCAGATTGATAATATAGAACAGAGTTGGATGAATATTTGGCTTCCTCTTGAAAAAATGTTGACTACTCAAAACAGCTGAGCAGCCCAATTTGTTATGTGCTCTGTTGGGGAGTTCATTAGTTATGCTGCATTGTCTTGGACTCTGCAGAAATTACACAAAACTTTCTAAATGTTGTGGAGATTTAAATGGAAAGTTCACTGTTTTTTTTAATAATTGCTTCCACCTTGCTGTCCTCTTATTTTAACTCAAAAGTGCACAACTTAGACTTCTTTACCTTGAAGATTGATGTCTACACTCCATAAAGGAAATCAGGCCAGGACAAGAACATTAACTAATTAATAAATATAAATTAATTTTTAACTTACATTAAATTAATAAATACTATTTACTTGATTCTCCCCTTCTGTATAAATTTATTTCCTTCAAAGTAATTTTTCCACTTCCATCTATATGATACAAAGCATATATATGTATAAAATGAATCTCCTTCACAAACCCATATACACCCATGAAGGAGATATTTTTCCCTTTCTTTTTATGGAAGCTGAATGTTTATGGCCTAACTAATAGGTGGAGAAGGAACCATCTAGTGGATCCAGGAAGTGTTATTCCTTACATTTGTCTTCTATGTACAATTTGGGTTTTTCAATTTTATTTTCATTTACATATCTTTCTTCTTGACTCCAGCACCTCTGCATAGGACATAAAAAGCAAGGAGGTGGTATTTGCCCCAAGCTGACACCCACACTCTTTCATTCACCCTTTCCCAGAGGCTTCTTTAGGTTATAGTGAATAGGAGATGGAGGAAAAAGAATGCTGGAACCAACTTTTACTTTTCTCCTTTTATTTGGTTACTTGAGGTACCACCTGTCTCCCACAGCCTGGCTGATTCGAGGTTGGTGTGCTCTGGGTTCCTTCGATTAAACAATGTCATTTATCAGGACCCCGGAAAGACCCAAGCATTCTCTGTAGCAGCACCTGCCCTCCGGAATGAGGTTCCCCCCTGCTTGAGATTTGGATGGCCCCCACTCTGCTGTACTTTAGAAGAGCTGTGAAGACCTGGCTCTTCACCCAGGCCTTTGGTGAGGGACAGGGAGACCCCTCACTTCATCTGCCATCTTTTAACTTAATCTTCTATCTTGTATTGATTTTTATTGTTTTATTATTATTAAGTTGATTGTTGTGAACCACCCAGAGTTGTTGAGTCAGGTGGCATACAAGTTTAATAAACTATATTATTATTGGTGGTCGCACAGTCAGCCAGATGTTTAGATTGGATTTGGCATTTTTGTCCACCTACTGAGTCCATCCCAAGGACCTGTGATAGGCATATGTTATTTGATGGTGTTAAAGGTATCATTGCAGGATGTAAACTGTTCCAAGTAAAGCTGCCTTTTGCAATTGACTGATAGTGATTTTGTCAATGCACCATTGTTGCTACTTTATCATGCCATTGTTTGTAGTCACTCTGTGCAATCTTCTTGCATCAGCTAAATAGGTGGTCCACTGTTTCTTCAGCTTCTTTGCAGAGGCAGCATTTACTGTCTGTTGCTGTCTTCTCAATTCTGGCTTTGTGATGCATTTGTCCTTAAGGCTTGGTCTTGTGCAGCCAAAATTAGCCCCTCTGTCTCTTTCTTCAACTTTCCTCTCTTATCCATTGCCAGGTCTTCTTATCTGCTTTGTCTGCTAGTGTGTGTGTGTGTGTGTGTGTGTGTGTGTGTGTGTACTGCCCATGTAATACTTTGCCTTGCCATGTCTCTTTTCTATTCTTCATCTGATCTTTCCTGTAGTCCAATTTGGTCTCCTCAGTATTCAGTAAGCCTTCATGGTGCACTAGCTTCAGTGCATCTTCTTCACTGTCCTTCAGATATTCTTCTAATGCCTTTTTTTCTTCTTCAGTTGTGTGGTGTACTTGCAACATTCATGCCAACCTATGGTCCTTGGTAAGTAGAGTCTGTCAACATTGCTGCATGGATGAAGGGCATGATTCCTTGTCATTATTCTTCTGGTCTTCCTATCCAGGGCTTCTAGTTCTGTCTGAGTCTATTCCACTATTCCAGCTGTATAACTAATGATTGGAATTGTCCAGGTGTTAATCACCTTGATGGTACTTCCACCACTGAGTTTGGACTTTAATATCTTCTTCACTCTACTAACCTTATTCCTGACTTCAGTGTACTTAATGTTGTCAGCTTGAAGGATGCCCAGATATATGTAGTGATCTTCTTCATCCAGACTCTTGATGTTATTTCCATTAGGCATCTTGAATCCTTCGGTTTTCACTATTTTTCCCCTGTTGATTGTCAGGGTGGCACATTTGTCCAGTCCAAACTCCATTGCAATATCTTGGCTGTATATTTGGACAGTGTTGAACAGCAATTCCATTTCAGATGGTGTTTTTCCATACAGCTTCAGATTGTCCATGTAAAGGAGGTGGGATAGCCTGGCAGATGTTTTTGATGTGTGATAGCCATGGCCTGACTTATTCAGCACTGTTGACAGAGGAATCAATGCAATGACAAACAGTAGTGGTGATAGTGAGTCTTCTTGAAAAATTCCTCTCAATGTTAACCTCTCCCAGCCTATCATCATTGACCAGCAACTGTGTCTTCCATTGTGCCATTGATCTTTGCTTCTGATGTTTCTACTGACTCCTATTATTTCTAGGCACTTGATTATCCAGTCATGTTGCAGGGAGTCAAATGCCTTCTTGTAATCAATACAAGCTACATTCAAGTTGGTCTTCCTTCTCTTGGAGTTTTCCAAAATAATAATAATAATAATAATAATAATAATAATAATAATAATTACAACAATAGTCGCATAGTCAGCCAGATGTTTAGACTGGATTTGGAATTTTTATCCAACTATCAAGTCTATCTCAAGGACCTGTGATAGGCAGATGTTGTTGCTTGATGGTGTTAAAGGTATCATCACAGGATGTAAGCTGTTCCAAGTAAAGCTGCCTTTTGCAATTGACGGATGGTGATTTTGTCAATGCCAATGGTGCTCAAGTGGTGCTCCAGATGTTTTCAGATTGCACCTAAGGCACTTATTATCATTATCATCATCAAATATATGTATTCTCCTTCTCCTTCTATCCTAGATTTCAATGCCATTGTAGATGCACTCCCCCATTCCTTCCACTCCTCCAGTCTTAGTGGTAAAAATGGATGGGGCATGTTGTCAATGTCAAAAGAAGCCACCACAGCAGAGACCCAGAGGAGGACAAAATGGCCTAGGAGTTGTTGAGGAAAGTTAGGAAGGCAGAGAGAAGCAGCAGAAGTAGAAAAGACGGGTTTGGAAGAAAGGAAATAGTGATGCAGTGCCACATCATCCTTCTCAAGAGGCACTGGGGTCTGCACTGAACTCTTCCCTCTGCTGTCAGACCATGGGTGATTGCACTCCTCTATTCTAATTGAAGAATTAGCTGACACTTCAAAAGCCTCACCCAAAAAAAGAAACAGGAGAGAACACTCAAAATCTACAGTATAGGAAAAATCAAGTTGTAACCATTTTAAAACAACTATGATACACAAGATATATCACTCAATGGAAACACAGCCTTACTACAGCCCAGGTCCATATATTCAGTAATGTTACAGAAATTTTCCTCTCAACCAAGACAGCAACTGCTGTGTTTAAAAAGCACTCATGTGGACAGAAAGCTATGAGCTCAACCTTAAGTAACTTTGCTTCTGCTGCTGAGATAGCTAGACCAACATCACCTCATCTCCTAGGCAACCTACAGAATAAGAAGTAACAGTGATGGATGAGGCTTCATTTCCTTCCATTCCAAAATTTGTTGGAGATTTAAATAGGCTCACACACTGGGAGTGAATGTGAATTGTGGATGATCAAGGTAGCAATCCATTGTGGTTTGACAGAAGTGATTAATATACAATGTGCAAAGCAGACTAAAAATAGGACTGTGAGACAGAAGGGGGAGAAGTGATCCAAGCCTTTAGGTGCTTTGCTATGCAAGAGTTGTCACAGTAAGTGATGGGTGATCTTATGATGATTTGAAAATTAGCATACACTGGCTGCAAAGTTTCATTACAGCAATTCTTGTCTTTGGGCCCACCCACTGTGTACTTTGAATTCCCGCAATCAAGATCAGTTCTGAGTTTCAGCAGGCCCTTGTATTGGTGCCATTTTATGGATCTAATGTATTGGAAACGCCCCCCCAGCCAGCAGACGATAAGCTATAGAAAAGTGGAAGCATCAGCAGCTTTCAATAAGTGTTACTTCACAAATTGCTATTTATTTCAGTTTCATTTTGCCTCTTAAGAATTTTCTGTGGATTGATGCGGTCACTGCTTCTGTCTTATAAACAAGAAGCTAAGGCTGAGAAACTGCATTAAGAGAGGTAAACAGACCTACTATCTTCCACAGATTTTCCCCATTTCTGAATAGGATACCATCCTTATGTTTAGGATATTTTTGTTCAAATCCCAGTTTAGTTATACACTCAGAAAGCATGGGCAATTCACTCCTTCCTTTGCGTTAGCAAACTTGTCAAAGCCTTTGATGGCATTATTATAATGTTATAAATAAATAAATAAATATAAATTTTTAAAAGACTATAATTATCAAATTTATATAGTGGCGTAAAAGTGACTCTGGGTGGCATACGACAATTAATTTTAAAAAATAAATATATAAAACCAGTCATTATTAAAATATAAAAAACCAAAGGCACAAGGGAGAATGAATATTAGCCATAGTAATGGAGCCATCTTAAAATTTCACCGGTCCTCTCAACCCCCAGGCTTGATGGCATAGCCAGGTCTTGAGGAACTTCTGGAATATTAACAGGGATGGAGCTAACCTCACTTCAGGGGTGAGAATGTTCCATAGGGTGGGGACCACAGTACAGAGGGCTCATCTCCTGGGACTTGCCAAGTGTAGTTCCCTAGTAGATGGGACCTGCAGCATGCCTTCTCTACCAGATCTGATGGGACGGGCAGATATAATCAGGGAGAGGCAGTCTCTCAGTCTTGTAGCTGTTATACATGTATTTTGATCCCACCCCACCCCCTTCTTGGATGCACCTATAACTCCTCTCAGGCAGAATGAGATGTCCTAGTGTAGGCAAAACCATTAAGAATGCTTGGTTGAATCAGACATAAGTCTTTTCATCTATAATTCTGTTTCCAAGAAGAGCCAACTAGATGAGACTCAAAGCTTACAAGCAGAACATCTAACTGAAGGTCTTCTCTTTGCATTTACCTCCAACAAACGATAGCAAAAGTCTATTCCCTCTGTGCACTGATGTTCCTTCTGGCTATCATGGCTTTGCAAATCTGCTATGAATCTGTTTGATCATTTTTATTTAAATCATGTGTGTGAACTATTACCACCTAATTTTGTTACAGTAAATTCCTCAGGTTAATTATGTGTGGTGTGAGATACAACGTAGTATATGTCCTGAATCTACTGATTACAAATATTATGTTATCAGAAAGTACAGTATGTCTTGTACTTTTCTTACTATTGTTTAATTAAGATCTAACCCCTAACTTTCAATAATTATTAGAGTCCATAGTTTTGTCTGACATTAACCAAACCCCAAAAGCACTAAGTTCCTCCTCCTTTCTCCCTCCCTCCTTCTCTGCATTATCCAAAGGTAGACAAGAATATAAGAGAGAAATGCTTCAGTTGCTTGTTTGAAACCACAAATACAGGTAAAGTAAAGCCTCTTCAATATACTTGTGGCTTTCCAAGTCTTTAGGGATAGCCTCTCATGCCCAAGAAATGACAGGCTTTAGAGTGTCAAAAAAAGAAAGAAAGAAAAAGAAAAAAGAAGTAATCTGCCAAGACAAATGCATGAGCTGTTTCTTTTCTGGTAAGCACTTCCTTGACTGCTTCATCTTTCACTGATACTTTGTTGTTCCTCACCACCCCCTTCAGTGCAGCCACATCAGAATCCAGATTCCATTCCCTCTATATCCCAGCTATATTTAATCACTAGTATGGTCTATCATCTTGATCAACCTTGACCAATGTATTGATACAAAAAGAGCATGGACTGAAATGCTTGAGACAGAAGAATATACGGACATCAAAATGACATTACATCCACATGTCTCATTATTTTCTCAGCAACAAAGATCCACTTTCTTAGGCTATTCTTATTGCACCTAAGGGTAAATATGGTGTTCTACTATCCTAAATCAACTCTTCCTATGAGAAGAGTAGGCACAGGCATCTGGCAGTTCTTTCCTGGCCTTATTGAAAATAACACATGAAGTCAAATCATGTGGTCTGCTACTGAACTCAGGGCTTAGAGTTTAATCAATGTGCTTTGAGTCTTCAAGCAACAAATGCAGGTATCAGAATCTACAACTGGCAAGTAAAATTTGTGAATCCATATTGTCCACATAAAGAATAAAGTAATCCATTACTCTGAGGTCAAATAAGGTCAAAAATTTCATCAGCCACCTCTTTTTTGCTTAAGATACAAGGATTTTAACATCTTTTGGCTGGAACTAAAGAATAAACCTCTACCTCTTTTTTTTAAATAAAAACTTTATTAAGTTATAAAAAGCATACAGGTAAAAGCAAATAAGAACTAATAATCAAAAAGAAAAGTAGAGAACAAAAGAGTTAAAGATATAGAAAGAATACAGAAGTGATGAAAATTAAAGAAAAAGGAAAAAAAATTAAGCCTTTACCTCATAGCATCTACGTATCGTATTTGAAAACCAACTTCAGCTCCCCCACTGCTGTTGGATATTTAAATAGCCTTTCATGAATTCTATGGTCATGAAGAACTCTACTTACTCATTTTTCTACAAGCGTAAGTTACTGTTGCTAAATCCACAGATCACAGCTCTTTATCTATCTTAGCAAATGCATCCATGGAGTTTGACAGGAACTAATGCAGGGACTATAGCTAGGTCTTGAGGGAAGTATAGCCCACCATTTAAAGTGTCAATGACCATGTAGCTTTTATATATAACTATATTTAAAAAGTTGATAAAAAAGGAGATCCCCACTCAGTCACTAATACTATGTAATTACTCCAGATAAGCTCCCTCCCTGCCAATGTCATTTTAGTGGCTCTCCTTCATTGGATATGTTCTCACAGAAGATGGACAATTTATTGGGGAGGTTTTAATTTGGATATCTGCATAGAGAAGGGAGTTGGACTCAAGGACAGTATTTTTACTGCAGCATAGATATAAACTCAGATTAACTTAATAATATACAATTAATCAAAACAAATCACGGACTACAGATTATCCTTGCTTTCTATCATAACTTCTGCTCCACGGACAGCTGCATTTTGCGTTTCTACAATTTTGTGGGGGCAGGGGTGTCTCATTAAATTTGTAGCTTATTGTACAGCATCAGCCTTTCCTTCAGAAAATATTCTCCACTATCCCTTAACAAATAATTTTTTTACTTAAAAAAATCTTGGTGATGAATGGTCAATATACTGGTATAGGCCTTCACAGCCAGTATCTGTTGAGCAGTATTAGGCTTCACGGTTTAGTGTCCATGATCTAGACACCAAATTTCCATATAATAATATGGAAAAATTACACACACACACACACACACACACACACACACACACACAGAGTTATATATGTAACAGATTTCCTGATGTTTCACCAGCAACTGTGGCTGGCATCTTCACAGTCACTAAAACCTGAAGCCCAACACTGTCCAACTCACTGCTCTAGCATGGTTAGGAAATGAAACCCAGGATGAAGTGCTCTTCCTGCCACGAAATGAGCAGCTCTCAGCACGATGCGAACAGGATCTGTAAGGTTTGAACCTTCAATGTGTTTTACGTATATGTGTATACCTTGTATGTATATATGTATATGCCTTGAATCCTACAGTTTAAAGTCCTGGTTTTGTTCACATGAATGAGTTTTCATTATCAAAAGTTATGTCCACGAATCCTTACCTGTAACTTCTGATTCAAGTATTGGGTCAGGGCTATTAGCAAAATCAACCACCTCTTCTGCCTCCCCTCCCTTTTTTTTCCTTAATGACAATTTGCAGAAGGTACTTATTTATCCCACCTCTTCTCTCTCAAGTGCCCCTACATTTTTTTCCTAAAAACAAAACAAAACAAAACAAAACAAAACAAAACACTCCATTATATGTGCTGTTCATAATTACCAGCTTCTATACTTCTCTTTAGGGATCACTATCCCACTGATTTTTTTTTACTTTTGAGGATGAATACAGAAGGCTGCACTTTTACCAAGGAATCTTCTAGGCAGAGGAGAGTAACAGACAAAAAAGCTGAGATGGTGTGTACTGTTGGTCCTCAGGATGAGATGGACACTCCCTCCTTGTTGATGGAGAGAGCTCCACATTAGAAAGAGATGTGAGTGATGTGAAACCTAGATGGAGCTTGGCCAGATGCCAGGGGGCTCAAGACAAAACTAGCTCATTACTGCCTTCTAGGTAGGCCAGTTCAGGAAACCAACATCATAAGAAATCCTAAAACTCAACTTTATTGATATACATTATAATAACAGAATCTTGAAAGCTTGACAACATTTCCCTTTCCCTCCTTCTTATGCCAAAGGGACAATCTTAAGTTTCTTTCTCACCCTGTCCTATTTTTCTGGGCTAAATTTATGTTTTACTAGTGGTTGCCATTTATCTTCTCCAAAATCATCTCTGTGCTCCTCTACATTTACAATAACAGAGGTATCACCAACTATCCCTACTGAAAAACAAACAGCTCAAAGCCTGTAAGATTGCCAGGTTTGAACTTGGTATCCAGTATACTGTACAGAGATAGTTGGAGTTTTACACTTGAGGCTCGCAAACTCTCAAACTCCTAGTCTAGGAGAACCTGACAACTACATTTAATCCAGAGACTGAATGGGACACTCTGTGGGTAAAAAAGGAAAAACACTGAATTCTAGTACATGTATGAGATAGAAACAAACACTACCTGCCATTCCCAACTTGGATGGCCTTTTCTTGTCAGTCTAGCATCCTCTTGTATTTCTGCAATGGATCAGTCCCTCCATCTTAATTACAGTAATTTTGCTATTTTTGAAATTTTATATTGAAAGTCAAAGGTTTTTCTTTCCCCCAGAACTGAGTATTACCAACTATTATATGCCCTGAGGAGCTTCCAACCTAAAGTGGGGCAGGAAAAACAGTTTATCTATTGCATGTCTTTCCTTCAATGAAATATACCACTGAAGTGAATAGTAGTGCATGTGGGAGCATATATTTTTATGTGTTTATGTGGCTAGCCATTAGCTATCAACTGATATTATCAATTTATAGTCATTGCCAAAACATATGATACACTGATATTTTCTGTTTCCACAGTAAAAAAAAAATTCTTCAAATAGCTGGGTTAAAAACAGAATACGCAGTTACAGTATATGATTATATGAGGTAGATGTTCCTGTGTAAATGAAAATATACACGTTCATATCAGGTAATGAAACATTTTCAGTGCACTAACCAGTGATGAATTAGACTCAAGTATTTTCTCATATAATCATATTTTTAAAAAATTCATGCACATCCCATTTTAGCTTTTCCCATGTCATAACCAATCTCTTTCTCATCTGTAATTATAAATCCATAGCTATTTGATTTGTTTATTTCTCTATCAAACCAAATGTAGAATTTTTGTCTATGTGGTAGTTAATCCACTAGAACTCAGTGCCAAATATGTAGCTGCAATCACCACTAAATAAAGCTTTAGCACTTGTAAGCTTTATTCTTTGCTAGCCAAATTACAAGTAGAACTACATCTTCTCCCTTTACCTCAAGTATTATTCTGTTAGCTAATGCAGTTCTTTTTAGAAATCAGCCAACAGCTCCACTTTACACTCGCTTTTAGATGAATATCCCTGTGGTACCACTTTGACCAGCACTTGATAACACCACATGGAAAACATTATTTCATTTCCCACGGTGCTTTATGCTGGGGTGTAAAGGAAACAGCATAAAGCAAACAGCTCCCCTATCCAGCCACATGGTACTAATGTGATCAATGGGGAGAAAAATTCAGCCATGATACCATGCCTGGTGTTTTCCAAATTTTCCAACTTGCTTCTCTCAAGTCAGATTCCACAGAAGGTCATGGAAAATAACAGGGCTAAGCTCCTGTGGGACTTCCAGATACAGATGGACAGGCAGACATTGTGGTAGTAAACAAGGACCAGAAGACAGTGGTGGTGATAGATGTAGTGGTGCCAAGTGACAGCAACATCAGGAAGAAGGAGTATGAGAAGCTGGAGTAATACCAGGGCCTGAAGGAGGAAATAGAGAGGATGTGGAAAGTAAAGGCCAAAGTGGTTCCAGTGGTGGTAGAAGCACTCAGGACTGTGACTCCTAAGCTGGGAAAGTGGCTCCAACAGGTCCCAGGAACAACATCAGAGCTCTCTGTCAAGAAGACTGCAATGCTAGGAACAGTTAAGATTCTGCATAGAACCCTCAAGCTCCCAGGCCTTTGGTAGAAGACCGAGACTGAGGAAGACATATACCACCATATGGATGAGAGGGGATTTTTTTTTTGTTTAATATAAATACTGCATATGCTTCTTACTATCCCTGTGGGCATAAAATAAAACATAAATATCTATAATCCATACATGCCACAATTTCATCCTATGTTAGTTTCCCCACCTGTTTTTTTTTCCGCTGACGAGAACTCTGCATATTAAAAGTTACAATTTGAATGTACAAAAGAAGACAGTTCCAGTTAGATAACATTTCAAAATCAATACTGCAATCTTACCGACAAAGTAAAAAACAGATTTTTTAAAAAAAGAATTCAGACTTAGAGAAGAGATGGTATAATGAAGATTCAAGTAGAAAACGCCAAAAGAAAATTATTTATATTTATTTATTACCATATTTTTCTATTTCCCATTAACAATCTGTTTTCTGGATTTGCAGCAATGGAGAATAAAACTACACTATCTAAAACTACAAAATGTACATAAATTAAATATAAATTAAACAGATCAAAAGAAAAACACTGGTAGGCAGGTAGGTAGGTAGAAGAGAGAGAGAGTGTGCGCAAATTATGGGCAAAGTAATACAAAATCTTGTTTAGAAGGTCTCTGACATCATAATTTAAACCACTGGCTCTCAACGGGGGCGGTACCGCCCCCCGGGGGGCGGTGGGAGGATGCTGAGGGGCAATGAACTTGTTTTGGGCGGTAGGGGGGTGGTGGGCATGTTTTGGGCGGTAGAGGGACGATGAGCATGTTTTGGCATTCGAACTTAATTTTAAAACTCCCCAAAAAATTTATTAAATCGATTATCCAGTTTACACCATTTGTATCAGCAATAAAATGAACTTACGCGACGGCTGCCCTCATGCACTTCTAAGAATGGTGAGACGAATTTGTATTCTAGGTAGGATGACCTTGAAGAACTCGACACTACGATTCTTCTCCGATCCCAACCAGCACAGCGCATGCGTCAGCTGTCTTCCCGTGCAATTAATCGCAGTGCGTGCGTTGAGCGTCCTTTCAATATGAATGTTTGATTTGACCCGTGTTTCTTCATTCGCTTCATTTTTTTTGCATTAGTCATTTTAATTTTAATAAAAGGAATGCAATTACCTTCCAGGGCAAAAGTATCGAGTTAAATCGAACAAATTTGGTAAGTCTACTGAAAAAAATTACTTAAAATTTTTGCCTTTTATAATTCAGTAACTCCCCCCCCGCCTCCCCAAAGGGTGGCGTTGAAAAATTTTCCGCTCCTTGGGGGGGGCAGCAGCTTCAAAAAGGTTGAGAATCACTGATTTAAACCTATGCCATATCAGGCTAATGCCAGTTATGTAGAAGTGTCAGAAGAGGCACATCTGGGTCTCAAACTCCTCCTAGAAGATTTCGTTGTTGTTGGTTTGTTTCTTTTTGTATTCCTCTTCAATTGGAGGCAATGGCAGGGGAATAATTTATATTCATTCAATGGGACTGACAGAAATGGACTGGCAGACAGTGAAGATCACAAACTGCTGGCATAATATGACTACATTTGCCAAACCCTGTTAACAGTTCTGTTGTTTACCTCAGGTCATTTTAGAAATGAAAATTCCAAAATCAAGAAGGTTGCCAGATAATTAGTTACAGATACTGTCTATTCAGATAATGTAGTAGGTATACCAGCCTAAACCGGTAAAGGATGCTACTGGTGGTTCAAAATGCAGCAATGTGAGTAGTAATAGGAACTCTTTGTTATGCCCATATGTCACCACTGCTATGCGAGCTGCACTGACTGCCAGTTGGCTTCTGGGTACAATTCAAGGGGCTGGTTGTTACCTTTAAAGCCCTTCATGGCATAGGACTTGGTTACCCAAGGGACCACCTTTCTCCCATTGTTTCTGCCCGCCCAGTATGTTTGGGCAAAGTGGGTGCACTCCAGGTCCATTCTATTACTGTGAATATGGGACATAGGAACCATGCCTTCTCTGTTGCAGCCCCCACCCTCCAGAATTGCACCCCCTCAAAAGATACAGACAGTGCCTCTCTCCTGGGGTTCTGAAAAGCTTTAAAACCTGGCTTTGGTCCCAGGCCTGGGGTTAATGTGTTGGAAAGGAGGGGGCTGTCATACTTGGTTTTAATGGTTGTTTTTAGTCCAGGCTGTCTTGTTTCATATTTTTAATTGTTTTAATCATTAATTAGATTTTGTAAACTGCCCAGAGTCCACTGGAGTGGGAAGCTATTAGCTATTAAATCTAATAAATAAAATAATAATTACAGCATTGAGCCCACCTGAAACTTCTGTGATAATGCAGGATTCAAGAATATAGCTCCAGTGATGAACTTGAACTTAGAGGAAGTACAATCTCCCTCCAAAATAGGTCAAGATGAGCCATCCACGAACCACGTCTCTACTTTGTCTGGCTTAATTCTAGCTTTATTATGACTCATTTTATCCATTACTGCATCTAGACACCATCTCAAACATCAAGTGTCTCAATTGGATATAAAGAAAAGAAGAAAAAGATATGAGTTTCAAGATCGCTTTCTTAGTAGTTTCACAGGGATACTAGGGAGGAGGGGGAATAAATACTGTTGCTTTTATCTCCTCTTTACTCTTTCAGGCACTTGGAAAGTCAGGAACAGAAGGATCAAACTAAAAAAAAAAGGCAGTAAATTCATTAGGAACTACATTCTCTAAATAGTGATGCCTGTGGCAAACGTCAGTTAAAAGTCTTTATTGTTGTTACATCTCAATTTCCTCCAGTGACTATAATTTTTTTTCTGATCCCTCTATTTTACCTTTGCAGAGCTTAACCCTAACCTGTGAGGTATGCTAGGCTGAGTCAATAACTAACCTAATCTGTTCAGTTTCATTACTAAACAGGATTTGAACTAGGATTTTCCAAGACCCATTCTAACACTTCAGTTATTAAATAACACAAATTTAAATGTAAAAAAACCCCAAACAATATTATGGAATAACATTATTAACTTTCCAGTGTTTGTTATGTTGCTATGTTTCTGGAAAGAAATGTCACACTGAAAAATTTCTAGGATTTTCATATTCTTTCTAGATTAAGGACTTATAGCCATAGCCACAAATCAAGATAGAATCCAAGACCAAATACTGCAAATTATATTTTAGTTAACAATAACAAACTTATCTGAACCTTCTCTGTTATTTTTGTTGAAGTAGATTCTGGGTTTTCCATATACGCCTTTAATTCAAGCAGACCCAGGATTTTTTCCTCAACTTTTTGTTTTCCTTTTCTCCTTATTAAACTTGCTTTCATTCTGTGGTGAATCCATTTAGACATGAAAAAAACACTATGAAAATTGATCTTATGCCACCTTTGTTAAAATCTCACCATGCCTGCTTATTTCTTGCAGAAGAAATTGGCAAGTTAGTTCCAAAGGGTTCCCCCCCCTTTTTTAAAAAGATACAGTAACTTGTAACTGAATGGGGAATCCTTTTCTGCCAACCGTTTTCTTTACATATTTGATCAGAGAATGGTCCAAGATCTCAAAGTGCTGTTACACTGGTAAAATGAAATACGCATTAGCCTACTCAGCACATCGATAAAAGATGGTTTCAGAAAGGTTCCATAAATTCAGGACTGCCATTTTAAATTGTGGAACATATATAACTCTTAGCAAAATTAATAATATAACTAAGATTGTTTGTAGGGGCTCTTTTTTATGCACAAGGTCCAAGGAGAACCCATAAATACCCACCATCTGAGGAAGGAGGTCCAGATAAGCTGCTACAGCATACCACAATATCCTCTTTTCCCAGCAAAAGTCGCCTTCCTAGGGATTCCTTGGAACAAAGCATTGTGGGTAAGGTAGCTTCGTCTAAAGCCACTTTACCCACAATGCTTTGCTCCAAGAACCCCATCAGAATAAGGCATCTGAGGTATCCATAAAGGAGAATAACATTTGCAACAGGGAAGCAGTTGCCTAGGCCTTCCCAGAATATGTGGCACCTTCTACGGAGTATGAAGAATTGTGACAGGCACAGCTTTCTGGTCATACAAGTATCTTCATCAGAGCAACTAATCCTGGAGCTGGTAGCTACTCTCTGCCATGTGTTGGAAAGTTCATGTGTGAAAGCTGGTCTTGTACAAGTCTTCCAGCATGTCAGCTGAATGAGAGGGCTTCCTGGGCTTCATGCACACCTTGATTTTATTCACCTAGGCGTACCAGACTTTGAGGCAAAAGTGTTCGTACCCTAGATGTGCACTTATCCTTCACATGTTGATTCTGCCATTAATTCACAAGATCCTCTTAGTGTGAACCAGTGAGTTTAAAGAGATATGGGTTCCACTAAGCATCTGCCATATATGGTGCCATCTGGATAAGAGGAGAAGAAAAAGCTGGGTCTTCAGATTATTACCATCTTTCCTAAATAAGGCTGTACTGAGTGCCCTGAAACATGCTGAGATATCTTGGTTACATGTTCAAGAATACAATGAAGTCTAGCAATACCAATAGAACGAATGTGGTCATCAGCTTGGGAAGTTGATTTGGGATGTCATCAAAGGGCAGCAAATTGTTACTTACTGTTGCAGGAAAAAGGCACCTGTGGGATTCTCTGTCTCAGGTTGCAAATTTGAGTGGCCTTGGGTGCTCTTCACCCTGATTTGGAAGGAAACATAATTGGCTGCTCTGCATCAGGTAGCAATATGTCTTGGATTGGTTTTGCGAGGAAGAAAAGCACCTCTTGCTTATCCCAAGTTAAAGCAGAAAAACAGCCCAGTTTATTACAAGAGGAGAGGAAGAGCACTCACGTAGTGCGAGAGCTTTGAAGCACAGTGGGAAACCTTAAAAGGTTACTTGCTTGCACTGAAACATGACCAATTACATTTAACCCAGCTTTATCTCCCTGCCAACATTCTGTGGTAATTTGCTGAAAAACAAGCAGGCTTGAAAGCGTTTATTGATTCATCACTATGCTTAATCAATTAATTCTTTAATCAGACATTTACAGATTTAAAATCTGAGTCTTTAATGAGATTTTAATTTGATCAACCACCTGGATCTCAGTTTTCCCAAGGGAGTGGCTTGGGGCCTATTCTATGGGAGCAAACAGGAGGGGCAAAAGTGCACAGTCGTTGCCAAGCAACAAACTCACTGACTCATGGCTATCTTGGTGCACACTAGCAGCACATATTTTTTCTAGAGGAGAAAATGAAGAACAGCAACTCTGCCTAACCTTGAAACTAGAAGAGTTTTCTTTATTTCTTTCATTTGTACCATTCAATAGCCAGCTTGCTTTATTTAAGGGAGCCGGTAAGCTGCCGAATTCTGATGTATTAGGTAAGGCAGGCCCTATTACAACTGTTACTACTGAAATCAACAATACTGTATTATAATGGGAGCTGTAGGCAAATTTCCCACAAGCTTAACCAAGATAGCAAATTAATTCTGAAGTGAGTATCTGCACTTAAGAAGGCAAGCTGCAGAAGTTTAAACAACTTTAGAAAGGAGGATTAAAATAAACAGGTAATGAAAAGTGAGTATGTTCAGTGGTTAAGAGCTGCTGACTGATTGTTGGGAGAGGATCAGAAAAAATGGATTAATGGGGGGTGTTGAATAAAATATTCTAGATATGGCTCAATGGCATTTTAATCAGAAGCACCCCTATTTTCCTTTAGGTCACACATGAATTAAGACAGAGTTCAAAATAGCTTCTTTTCATACTGAGATAATTAGACTTATTTCCAAAGTACTACCTGGCAACTAAAATATTCACATTCTTATAAGCTTGAGGAATTAGCAGTCACAACAAAGTGTTACTGCTGCTCCTCTTTTTAGTTCTGTGCCTGAAACCTAACATAGCAGAACACTTCAACCCCATTCCTCCTCGGAGAATAATTATATCAGAAGCATAAAAGCTATTTTGGCCAATTAGCTGTTTCTGTTTTAGGGATGGGGAGAAATGCATTTGTTCACATATAAATGGATACTTGTACATTTCCTTAATATACAAATGAAGGGGAACATAATTATCAATATTTTCATTTTTATGAACGTATAATGCAATTTTCTTAGAAAATATAACTACCAAAAAAGTATACACTGGGTGAAAACAACATACAAAAGTGTTTTATAAGATGAAAGTTGATTGGAAAAATATGCATATTAGAAAAGCTGCAAACCAAAATACATGTCACAAGATATAACACAGAAAAATGTGTATGTATTTTCTTGTGGATTTTTAAAAACAGATTCAAATTCATGTAGATATTAGTTCCAATGAACTGATATAACAGACTCAAACTCTCTTACTTCTGGCCAGCAATTTTTGGCTTACTCACTCATTGTAAAACTGCACGACCACTTAGCCAGCCTCTCAGTCTAACCTTTAGGGACTGGGGAAATTTTGTATGTTGTCCTAAGCTCTGTAAAGCAGGGCTTTCAAACTTTGCAATACCATGACCCATAAAATCATAAATGAACTTGTGTAACCCTTCATGAATAAAACTAATGATTTCATTGGGGTTAGGATTTGGGAAAAAATAAATATACCACTTTATCTGTAATACTGGTATAGTGGTTATTTTTAACTTTTTTGTTACTACCCAACATAATCTTTTCTATTCTGAAAGGCTACAAACTTAAAATAATGGAAAAAACTACAAATTTTACTAACATGTACACTTCTACACATACTGCAGGAATACAGATATACTATTATTTGTTTCACCAGAAGTCACCAGCCAGTGGGAAACCATCCTTGCCGTGCTAGGTGGATGGTTCTGACGGGTTCTTCTGCTAAAATGACACCTGCAAAACCATCTCTTAGGAAAAGTGCAGTGAGATTTTTTTTTTTTTTAACTGAGCAGTCTTAAGTGGTCACTTACCATCTAGGATAGGAACAAAGTTAAGAGATATATAAGCAAGTCCAACTCATTCCTTGCACAGAATTATGAAATGTTAGGTTGAAAGAGACTTTGGAGATTAGTCTACTTGAGCCCTTGCTCAAAAAAGCTGCAATTCAGAAAGTGGCTACAGACTCTCTGAGAGATGGCCATCCAGCTTCTGCATAAATGAGAAATGTGAAGAAAAGTCCACCAGCTCCTACTATATGTATATTCTTCCATAATGTAGTCAAACAGCTCATATATTCAGAAATATATGCTTCCCCGCAATCTCAAAACTCACTGACCTTTGCTCCCAGTTTGCCTGCCCAAATATAGTGGAAGCTAGTTTTGAAAGCATTCTTACTTAGCCTGAGCAATTCTGATCAGCTTTAAATAAATGAGTGACACCCCTCCCAATTAAGAAACCTAACATAAAGGAAAAATGATTTTAAAACCACAGTAGAATTCTCTAATCATTTTAATTCCCCTAGATTTTCCTCACAAAATAACAGTTTTAATCTATTGTATATAATCTCCAAAGTGACTTCTCCAAGAATTTATAGAATAGCAAGCTTGCTCCAAACGTCAGTAGCTACATGAAGTGGGCTCTTGACACAGTGTCTACATCTGAGAGAAAGTATGCAAATAATTGTTCACAATATATAACCGAAACAGGAGTTTAACTGAAGAGATCCAACATGTTGATTCCAAGAGGGATCATTTGTAAGGCTTAAGTGATGAGACACATATGGCACTTTTGAAAAAATAATCCGTATGCTAGTTATCATGACAGCTGCAACAGAACCCTGAGAATTTTAAATAAACTAGGATACATGATTTCTGGATTCCATCACAACATTAAAAAATTCATTAGAAACCCCCCTTTCCCCCTTTGTTTCTATAAGTTAAATGACTGCATGGACAGAAAAGAACCCCAGTGACTAAATTATCAAGCACCTCTGATTATTCAGCTGAGGATGAAAAGAAATATTCTTTGCATCCTACTATAACTGAGGTGGTTGTGTAATGAGGAACCTGGTGAGAAGAAATATTACATGCATCCAACTATGAATATTTAAGGAGTTACACTCTGATTATTGCTGGATTCTCATTTGCATACTGTTGTACACATAAAAGCTAGTTCACAAGCGTTACACATTAAAATGTTAGAACACTAATGGTGTTAATGTGAAAAATTCATGACTGGTCATTTTATTATTTTAAAGTGGGGAAAGATTTGTTTACTTCATATTTTAATGCAAATTACCTAATTTGCATTTTCCAACCAAAAGGCTTTTCATTTGTCAGTATTCTCAACGCATATTACAGGGAAATATACAGAAAATTTATTGATTTAATTTGACGTATAAACTGTACAGAAGTTCAGAGTGGCATATATCATGCTCTCTCCTCCTATTTTTCCACCAACAAGACTGTAAGGTAGGTTGGGCTGAGAGAAAATGACTGGCCCAAAGTCACCCAGTGAATTTCCACAGCTGAGCGTAGATGAGAACCTGAATCTCATTGTTCCTAGTCCAACACTTAACCACCACACCACACTGGATCTCTGTACCATGGAATAGGATAAGCAGCTGCAGATGGTGACTAATATTCTTGATCAGGGGTTGCTGCTACAGCCAGTGCATAATGCTGATGCAGATTCTGCCTAACGGTCTGTATACTGTGATTTTGTGACTAAGAAGGCTTATGCCAGGAGCTACACAACTGGGCAGTAAGGGAAGCTTCATACAGTGGGGCAAAAAAGTATTTAGTCAGCCACCAATTGTGCAAGTTCTCCCACTTACAAAGATGAGAGAGGCCTGTAATTTTCATCATAGGTATACCTCAACTATGAGAGACAAAATGGGGAAAAAAATCCAGAAAATTACATTGTCTGATTTTTAAAGAATTTATTTGCAAATCATGGTGGAAAATAACTATTTGGTCAATATCAAAAGTTCATCTCAATACTTTGTTATATATCCTTTGTTGGCAATGACAGAGGTCAAACATTTTCTGTAAGTCTTCACAAGGTTAGGGTTAACACACTGTTGCTGGTATTTTGTCCCATTCCTCCATGCAGATCTCCTCTAGAGCAGTGATGTTTTGGGACTGTCGCTGGGCAACATGGACTTTCAATTCCCTCCAAAGGTTTTCCATGGGGTTGAGATCTGGAGACTGGCTAGGCCACTCCAGGACCTTGAAATGCTTCTTACAAAGCCATTCCTTTGTTGCCCGGGCGGTGTGTTTGGGATCATTGTCATGCTGAAAGACCCAGCCACGTTTCATCTTCAATGCCCTTGCTGATGGAAGGAGGTGTTCACTCAAAATCTCACGATACATGGCCCCATTCATTCTTTCCTTTACACGGATCAGTCGTCCTGGTCCCTTTGCAGAAAAACAGCCCCAAAGCATGATGTTTCCACCCCCATGCTTCACAGTAGGTATGGTGTTCTTTGGATGCAACTCAGCATTCTCTCTCCTCCAAACACAACGAGTTGAGTTTAGACTAAAATGTCCTACTTTGGTTTCATCTGACTATATGACATTCTCCCAATCCTCTTCTGGATCATCCAAATGCTCTCTAGCAAACTTCAGACAGGCCCAGACATGTACTGGCTTAAGCAGGGGGACACGTCTGGCACTGCAGGATTTGAGTCCCTGGCGGCGTAGTGTGTTACTGATGGTAGCCTTTGTTACTTTGGTCCCAGCTCTCTGCAGGTCATTCACTAGGTCCCCCCGTGTGGTTCTGGGATTTTTGCTCACCATTCTTGTGATCATTTTGACCCCACAGGGTGAGATCTTGCGTGGAGCCCCAGATCAAGGGAGATTATCAGTGGTCTTGTATGTCTTCCATTTTCTAATTATTGCTCCCACAGTTGATTTCTTCACACCAAGCTGCTTGCCTATTGCAGATTCAGTCTTCCCAGCCTGGTGCAGGTCTACAATTTTGTTTCTGGTGTCCTTCAACAGCTCTTTGGTCCTGGCCATAGTGGAGTTTGGAGTGTGACTGTTTGAGGTTGTGGACAGGTGTCTTTTATACTGATAACAAGGTCAAACAGGTGCCATTACTACAGGTAACAAGTGGAGGACAGAGGAGCCTCTTAAAGAAGTAGTTACAGGTCTGTGAGAGCCAGACATCTTGCTTGTTTGTAGGTGACCAAATACTTATTTTCCACCATGATTTGCAAATAAATTCTTTAAAAATCAGACAGTGTGATTTTCTGGATTTTTTTCCCCATTTTGTCTCTCATAGTTGAGGTATACCTATGATGAAAATTACAGGCCTCTCTCATCTTTTTAAGTGGGAGAACTTGCACAATTGGTGGCTGACTAAATACTTTTTTGCCCCACTGTATTATTGTAAGGGAAAGTAATGCGATACCCTTAGTTTATTAAATTTGTTATGGCCACCCATCCATTAGACTCTGTGTGGCTTATAAAATCCCAAAAATAATTAAAACAGTTAAAACATACATAAACAGGCAGCCTGGATTTGTTCTGGATTAATTCTCATCAGCCCAACCAGTACCGCCAATGATTAGAAACTGTGGAAGTTGTAGTAAAAAAATATTTAGATTGCACCAGCCTGTCTATCCATGAGTACATGGCTTACATTTAGTTTAGTGGGTCACAAATTAAAGAAGACTTTAAGAAATGGGATGATGTCCAGAGGAAGATGCCAGTACAGTGGTACCTCTACTTACGAACTTAATCCGTTCCGTGACTCTGATCGCAAGTCGAGTTGGTCGCAAGTCGAGGTAAATTTTCCCATAAGGTTCACTGTAAATACTGTTAATCTGTTCCGCTCTCCGAATTTGGTCGCACGACAAGGCTAATATCCCCATAAGGCTCAATGTAAATACGGCTAATCCGCCCTCCGAATTTGGTCGCAAGTCGAGGCAAATTTACCCCATAAGGTTCAACGTAAATACATAAGGTTAAACAGTTCTGAAACATATGCATTTTATTTTTAAACCACAAAAACATGGAAAAAAAGCACAGTACAGCACAGTATGAAGAGGGAGAATGGGGTGGGGAGGCAGTTATTGTTTGGAGGGAGAGTCCCCCTCCAAAAGGACATCAGGGAGATCTCCTTCAGGGGTTTCCTCTCTTTTTTGCCTCTTAGCTGCAGGCTCAGTTCTGGGAAAAAACCTATCTAAAGTCAGTTGTTTTTTCCTGCGCTGCATAACCCTCCGGAAATGAGAGAACACGTTATCGTTCATAAGATTCAGCACTCTGCTTGTCACAGTTCTGTTGGGGTGGTGCTTCTCAATGAAATCCTGGCACTCATTCCATTTCTCCATGATGGATTTTATTGCATCACAGCTCACCTCCTCCTCTTCCTCAGTGGAATGCTCCTCGCCAAGTGCTTTCTGTTGCTCACTCTGGAGCTCAGCAAGTTCTTCTGTGGTCAACTCCTCCTTATGGTCCTCAACAAGCTCCTCTATGTCCGCATCATCCACAACCAGACCCATGCTCTTGCCCATGGACACAATCTCCTCCACTACCTCTGCATCACACCCTTCAAACTCACGTTCAGCGACACATTCTGGCCACAGTTTCCTCCAGGCTGAGTTTAAGGTCCAGCAGGTGACATCTTGCCAGGCTTTGTCAATTAGGCTGATGCCGTGGAGGACATTGAAATGTTTTTTCCAAAACTCTTTGAGAGTCAAGGATGTTTCTTCGGTGACACTGAAACACCTGGTGAAGAGCGCCTTTGTGTTCAACTTCTTAAAGTTGCAGATCACTTGCTGGTCCATGGGCTGCAGAAGAGGTGTCATGTTGGGGAGGAGGAACTTGACCTTTATGAAATCATACTCGGCGTCCATGTCATCCACCAAGGCTGGAGGGTGTGCCGGGGCATGGTCCATCAGGAGAAGGCACCTTTCAGGCAGCTGGTTCTCAGACAGGTATTTTTTAACGCAGGGTGCGAACACCTCGTGCAGCCATTCCATGAACAACTGCCTTGTGACCCATGCTCTCGCATTGGCCCTCCACATGACAGGCAGTCTGGCCTTGTTCACATTGTGTTCCCTGAACGCCCGAGGGGTCTGGGAATGGTACACAAGCAGCGGCTTAATCTTCAGGTCGCCGCTTGCGTTCGCACACAGCAAAAAGGTCAATCTGTCCTTCATGGGCTTGTGCCCTGGCAGTGCCTTTTCCTCCTGCGTGATGTAGGTTCTGTTTGGCATCTTCTTCCAGAAGAGCCCTGTCTTGTCACAGTTGAACACTTGCTGAGCGACGTATCCTTCCGCCTTCATGAAGTCCTCAAAGTCTTTCTGGTAGGCTTCTGCAGCAGCCTTGTCAGAACTGGAAGCCTCACCATGTCTTGCCACACTGTGGATGCCACTTCTCTTTTGGAATTTCTCAAACCAGCCTCTGCTGGCTTTAAATTCCTCACTTGCTGCGCTGGTAGAGGGGTTTTCCCACAGTAAATCACTGTGCAGCTTCCTGGCTTTTTCAGAGATGATAGCTTCACTCACGCTATCACCTGCCAGCTGTTTCTCATTCAGCCACACTAACAACAGCTTTTCCACCTCTTCCACCACTTGTGTCCTCTTCTTCGTTAAGATCGTTACTCCTTTTGCCACATCAGCTCCTCTGATGGCATCTTTATTCTTCAAAATAGTCGAGATGGTCGACTTCGCCACCTTGTACTCCGAGGGCAGATCAGTCACACGAATACCACGATCGTGCTTTTCTATAATGTCCTTCTTCAGTTCGATCGTCACTTTTTTCTTCAAAGCCTTATTCTTGCCAAGCCTGCTCTGCATTTTCTTTGGAGCCATGCTGACAAGCACACCAAACACCTTCCAAAACCTTCCAAAACGCCACAAAACACACCACAAGCCTCACCAAACGTCTCCTTGCTACCGCGAACTTGCCCACAGGAAGCCGCGACCGCGTGGCAGCAGGGAAAATGGCCGCGGATCCGGTTCGTAAGTCGAGGCGAGTTCGCAAGTAGAGATAAATTTTTGGGGCCGGAGCTGGTCGTATCTCGAAAAATTCGTAAGGAGGGGCGTTCATAAGTAGAGGTACCACTGTATGATGGAAAACCTAGAGAACAAAGTTTATAAGATACAATTAAAAGAGCTGAATGTGGAGATTAAAGGGCCACATGACAGTAATTTTTTTAATTATTTTACAAAATAATGGAGCAGTCTTACTCTCTTTTGCTCCAGATGATAGGACTCAAGATAATTCTAGGAAATTACAGGGAAGCATATATTTCTGAATATATGAGCTGTTTTGACTACAGTATGGAAAAATATACATATAGTAGGAGCTGGTGGACTTTTCTTCACACTTCTCATTTATGCAGAAGCTGGATGGCCATCTATCAGGGAGTCTATAGCCACTTTCTGAATTGCAGCTTTTTTGAGCAAGGGCTTGGACTATGTAATCTCCAAAGTCTCTTTCAACCTAACATTCCATAATTCTATGCAAGGAATGAGTTGGACTTGCTTATGTATCTCTTAACCTTGTTCCTATCCTAGGTAAGCGACCACTTAAGACTGCTCAGTTAAAAAAAAAAAATCTCACTGTACCTTTCCTAAGAGATGGTTTTGCAGGTGTCATTTTAGCAGAAGAACCTGTAACAGCCCTGGGGATTTCCAAGCCTTTTTTTCTAATGGAATGCAGCCAAAGTGTTTATTGATGGATTCTCTGGTTGGTTAATTCCATTTTGCACAGCTTTTCCTGACATGTTGTAAAAATTAATTTAATGTGGCTGGATATCTCCCAGTGGAGATGTTTCGTTGCACATAAGGAACTAACAGTAGCGTTAAAGTGAAATAAGTTACTGCACAAACTCTTCATACTTTCTTCAAAATAGAAAATGGGAACAGTCTGCAGTAGGCTGAGAGTAGAATAGGTAAATGTGCTAGAACTACGGTCCTACTGATAATACCACATCCTCTGTGGCAGCACTTGCCCTGTGGAACAGCATCCCGCAGAGATCTGGATGGCCCCAACCTTATACATTTCACTAAATCAACAATTTGAAATAATATATATTAAGTTGAACACAATCCAGTTAGAGTTAGTACTTTTATTCATGTTGGCTTTAACTGATAAGAAAGCTTCATATATAAGAACAACCCTGATCAGCAAATCATAAATGGAGTAGAAATTCTTAAAAATCTTGGTTTGAATCTTGGTCTTGATATTCAGACATGGTAACCCTGAATTAAGATTGCTGTCATTTTTGTTCTGCCAGGCTTCTTAACTTTAACAGCTACATGGCAAATGGGTTTTTTTTTCATTACATTTTTAATGTTACCAAAGTTTGTAAGCTTCTTCATAAACACGATGGAAAGAATTACAGATAGTTCTTGGGTTACGACAGCAATTGGGACTAGGGCTGTTATCACTAAGCAATGCTGTTATAAAGCGCGACATCACATGACCACATCACTTAGTGATTTCAATCCCAGCAGTCCCAGTTCCTGTCGTAATTCCAAAACACATGGGTCATTAAGTGGGAAGAGGCAGGAGTCCCAGGTAAGGAGCGGGGGGCCTTGGGCATTGTGGGTGAGTTGGCAGGGGCTGCAGCAAGAGGGGTGTCCTGCCGGCAGCCATGTGCTACAGAGTGCAGGTCAGCAGGGGGGTGCTACAGAGTACAGATCCCTGGGAGATATGTAGTGGGCTCCTCAGGCAAAAAAGTGGTGGGAGCAACTCACTGGGGAGACTTGTGATCTTCCCTGCTGGATTCCCCATTGACTTTGCTTGTGGGAAGCTGGCAGGGAAGGTTGCAAATGGTGATCATGTGACACAGCTCACTGCAATGTCATAGTCACAACTCAGGCACCCAAGCACCCGGATTGCGATCACATGACTGCGGGGACACTGCAACAGTTGGAACTGAGGACAAGTCATAAGTCAATTTTTTTCAGTGCTGCCATCATTTTGAATGGTCACTGAACGAACAGACATAAGCCAAGGACTACCTGTATTATTACATTTTTCTATTAGCAATGAAATTAAAATAATTTGTGTCTGGTTCACTGATATCAAAAATAATTTTTAAAAGTACACTTTTGCCTTGAAATGATAGCAGCACATGATTTTGGTGTTATTCAACATATTCCATTACCAATATCTGCTTCTCCTGTAGTTCTGGCTATAAAAATACTCTTTTATTATCCAAGTTACAGATTTCTTGAATCCTATTCATTCTCTACTCCTTTTGCACCAACAGGTTAAAGGTTTTACCTATTCACCCTTAAACATTGCTTCAGTAAGTAATAGAATGCATTAAAATGTATTTCCTGATTTGCTTCATGTCTTTTACATATTTCATATCCAGAAAATTTAGTTTTAATTTGACTCCCTTTGAGTAAGAATTTCACAGGTGACACAGGGCAATGTATCTATATTGTTGGTTTTACATCTATTAAATATTGTTTCTATTCTTGCTTTATTGTTCACTAGCCAAAGTCTTAACTGTTTGAGCAGTTTACAACTATCGTAACGAGCACGCATACATTCATGAAGCTATGCTTTAATGATGTGGTTATTTTAAGAGTTCATTGCTATAATATTTAAATAAACAATGCACGCAGCTCATAATGCATGCTGAAGGAAACAGTATTTGTTGAAGAATTACAAACATTACAGCAAAGTATGAGAACTCCCCTCAGACAGCCGAGTGCACAGATCACCCCTAAATTATTTTTAATTACATAATTTTATATAAGCAGCTAGTCCTGGTATCTTTAACTACACCCTAATCTAATTAACCAGCACCTAACAATCTTTCAAGAGCCATAAAGAATTTTCTCTGATACCCTATCATATTCAAAAAAAGAATTAATATTTTAGTTTTGCTCTTTTCTTTTTTTAGCTCCTCCCCCAAATGTTTGCCCAAAGCAATGATTTCCACTGATTCATTTTATTCTCTCAGTAGTGAAATAGGTCAAGGCATTTTTAAAAAAGGAAAAATCTTACCCAGCATAGATGTAACCTAATTAGCAGCCCACAAGAGCCAAAATTCTCTCTAAATACTTCAATGTCTAGATACTTGGCAGAATCAAGAGCAAACAACTTCTGTTCAGTGTTGCCAATTATTAATTATAAGTTTAGACATCAATTTCTTCCAAGGTCTGTTCCAACCATAGCATCTTCCTCTATCAGCACCAATAAATAATAGATATCCCAACAATTTAAAAATCTACTTTAAGAAAACATGTCCACAGTGCTGACAATCTACAGTATATCTGCTGTAAAAAGAAAAAAAACCATAATCTATGATGCACATTCAGCTCAGTCACCCAGGGGGCACATTGTTGAGCTCAAAGTTTTAGGTCAATAACAAGTGGTACTTAAAACAAAATGTTGCAATACAATGTTCCTGTCCCAACTTGTCATGTCCTCTACAGTACTCCACTCTACCACCTTACTGTTTTCTGTTCTCCATAACAATCCATGTGCAATCATTGCCTCTTTTGGGGACAGACATTTCTTATAAAGTTACCTCTGGGAGTTGTCCCACCTTCAGGGTTTGTTTTTTTTTTAAAGAATTGCTATTTTATGTAATTTTGCCAACATTCTCATCATATGCAATGGACTTAAAATGGACAGGGAGCTAGCAGCATGTAAGCTTTTCAATAATTGGTATTTTTTTAAAAACATTCACATTAAGTTCATAATTATAAGAGGAAGTTTCTAATGCTTTTCATATAAAAGCTGTGTTTTTCTGAATATCATGTTTCTCAACTGTTAACATCATCTTCATGATCCATCTTTCAGGGCCTATGTTCTAGCCATTCAATATGTGAACCCTCCAGATAGATACCTGTCCTTTCTTATCATTGCTCCACTGACACATACAGTACGTCTTGTGAATTTGTGCATTCACTATAATAGTAAGACAGGAGAGAAAAGGATGTTAGCTTACATGGAAGACAATACAACTTCTCTATCACAGTCACATTTGAGCAACACTGAGTGAATCTGAGAATGGGGTAAGGCTTAATGGCAAAACTCATGAGCATTCTGTTTTTGTAACGCCTAGATAGCACCCATTACACAGTGGTACACTAATGAAGATCCACTGCTATTAATCCTGATGGAAGAATCAAAAGAAACTTTGCTGAAGAAAATGTGGGGTCTAGGAGTAAAGCGATATTTTGCATGCAAAAGATCCCATGTTCAATCTTGTTATATCCACTGAAAAACATCTGGCAGAACGGCTGAAAAATATCTTTCTTTGCCTGAGACACTGAGAACAAGCATCTATTAAAAGAGAAAACACAAAGCACAAAGATCTAGACTGAAAAATAATCTTATGCAGTATAAAGAAAATTCAACTTCATAGAACTTAAATAGTCCTCTATTTCTCCCACTCCATAAGGTTCCTTCTCCGAATTCTGTAATTGTTGTGCTCTATGGCATTCCAAGAGAATGACTACACTCAAAATCTCTCACAATTCCCATTCAATTATTTGAATCAAGTTTCATATTAGCAATATTACATCTGCCTATCCCACCAGATCCAGCAGAGAGGGAATTTTATGGGTTCCTTTGTAAAGGGAACCACAATTGGTGGGCCCTAGGCAGCAGGCCTTTTCTGCTGTGGCACCTGCGTTGTGGGATATACTCCCCACTGAGGTGAGGCTGACTCCATTACTTCTGATCCCAGGGGGCTGGCAAACTAATGAGGTGGCTCCATCATTATTAACATCCCTTCACCTACATCTTCTTTGTCTTAGCTTTGTTTTCTATAGTTTTTAATGTTTTTAATAATAGGAATGATCATTGTTTTAAGTATTTATTGTTTTAGCTTTGTTGTACACCACCCAGAGTCACTTGTTTTGTGAAATGGGTGGCTATGTAAACTGGACAAATAAATAGATAAATAATCCAAAGCTCAAACAACATATTTTTAACCATGTAGCATATAATGTTTTAATTATATAGCATACAGCTTTTCTTTATTTTACTCTTGAGTAAATATATAATTCACACAGATACGAAGGAACAACTTAAATTTCCCTCTCTGTTAACTTCATTCCCAAACTCCATCTTCCATGCATATTTTCTTAAAAAGCAGAAGGGAGCGTCTGCATTGGTACCAAAGGAAGGCATTAATTATGAAGGAAAATACTAATTACTAATTATCAAAGCATTGAAAGGACATTTTACAATCAATGTTGGCACAAATTGTGTCTCCTTGAAGCACTTTGCTAGAAAGCTGCTTCAAAAACTCTCTTAACTATTTTCACAGAAAAAATTATGCATTACTGCTTCACTTTGCTGATGATCCCACCAGAAGTTTTGTCTATACGTGCACATGGCTGCCTCAAGCCTTCAGGAGTACACGGTTTCATTCATGCTAACATGTTTTGCTGAATGCCCTTCTAAATGCTTTGCATAGCTCTGCTACTGCTTCTCCAGTAACATGCAGAGAGCCTTCAAGTAGCCAGAAGCTATTACTCACATATTTAATTTTTAACCTACCCCATGGGTCAGTTAATGTCTCCCTCTTCAATAACTGCAAAATAATTCCTTCCCAATCACAGAATTTGCCTTTTCCAGAGTTTTTGCCTAAAGGACAAATTTCTCAGAAACAATTTCCAAAAGGAGACCTTTGTGTCTCATCTCATCAGAACATTCACACAACTATCTGAAAAACAAGCATGACCTTTTATTCAGTAGAAGGCTCCTGACAAAATGATTTGCTGTCAAAAAGGCAATAAGCTTTTTGATGAGCTTGCCAATTCAATATAAATTGCATCTGGCATTAAAAAAATGCAGAGGAAATGTTTCCATGTAAATGTTTCAAGCCAAAAGCATTATTGTGATGATTGTAAAAATGAAGAGGCCAATCAACCTAAATCAAAACACAGAAGCACAAATCAGTCTATTGAATGCTGAGATTTCTGAGTATTTTCTTTAGCATACAATTGGTGCTCAAAATTCTAAAAGTAGTTACTATATACCAGCTTAATTCCAGGTACTTTCTGCATCACAAAAGCCAAGCACTAAAAACATATATAGTTCTGTTTCTTTTATCATTTCTTAGCAAAATTGATAACAGGAATTAAAATAAACTGAGACACACAACATATCTCTTTATAGGAGATATGTCTGCAAGTCAATATGGCTTGCCCCCCCAAGATAAAATTTACCTTAATTTTAATTTGTGGCCCACTGAAAAAAATGTACATTTTATAACAGGAGTGATAAGGCAACTACTCCCATATAGGAGAAAATTCAATGCACACAGAACTCCAAGATGCACATCAAGTTCTCCCTTGATCTATTTCATTTATCCATTCCATCCCCTACCCAATCACATAAACAAGCAAACCCCACACCAATTTCAATTGCTTTGGAAGCATAAACCAAACCAGCCCACATACATTACCAATCTCATTTTGTTGTTGCTGTTTGTTAATTTGCTTCTAAGATGTTATTAAACAGCCAGTGGACTATATATGATTGCCTGAACGGCATTTAGTTTTGTAGGTCACAAACTGGTTTTTAAATCTCATCTAGAATAGATGTAATAAATGAACTGCAGAATTTGGCTTTTATATGCAAAGCTGTTACATTCCATGAAGGAATATCTGACCATTTAGCCCAGTCTAGTGGCCCTCCAGGTTCTAAGGCAGAGGCCCATTCTATTACCTACTACCTTGTCTTTTAACTAGAAATACCAGGTTGTAACCATGAGGATTACTGTTCTATCTCATTTAAGATGCTGAATCTTTAAATCAGGAGACAATCTGAAATCTTTGTTCTCAACAACCTTGCAAGATAGGCCTATGTTCATATTTTGCACGTGGGAAAACGAATTCTAAGATTTTTGAATAAAACTAAATCACAACTCACATTTGTTTTTAATTTTAGAAATTCCGCATGCATACACATCCATTAAACAACACTTTGAGTTCTTTCAGGAAAATGCTGCCAATGGAATTCAATCATGTGAATAGTCATCTACCAATTTTTATTTAAACAATTTTATAGCAAACAACTGTTAATTAGCTATTCTCAAAAGTACACTAGATTAGTAAAGATTTTTACTTTTAAACTGCTGAAAGAAAATTATGATCATTTGTGATAACAGACCTTAACCATTAATGATATGAATGGATATTCACTTCTCTTTTTCTCCAGTTACAATTGGACAGCATGCATTATCTTTGAATGTTAAAACTGCTGTCTGGTATTATTTACTTCTGCATAATATACACATAAATCTAGGACAAATCAGGAACCTTTAGCAGTACAGTATACTCGCCAATAGATCAAACAAGATAAGATGAGCAACTGACAAAGGTAGAATGAATAACAATGTTAAATAAATTATCAACCATAACAAATACAATGTTGAAATTAAAATATACTTCTGAACATATTTTATGATCCAGTAGACCATGTCTTTATTTATTAGTGAGCAGCAGTGACACATTTTCTTATAATCAGAGAAGTATCTCCATGGATTTGTTCATATACTGTCTTCATATCTGAACCATAATTTACTGAACTAGAACAATGTTCAGTAGAAACTGACTACTAATCAGAACATTCACACAAATCGGTCCAAGTGTTAAGAAATGTAAAATACAGTTATGACTTAAAAATAAAGCCAATTCATCAGAAAATATTGTTTCATGTTTATTAAGACCCTTTAAAGAATGCTTTAAAAAGATTGGAAAGCAGATTTCCTGTGATACCATTGCAACAAATTTGAGGGCTTTTTGACCCCATGATTTGGTCATATGAAGTCATGGTTCCCTTTCGATTTTATGTTCCAACATTTGTTTGATTAATTGATTTGTACGGCTGTTCTTCTCACCGTAGAGACTTTGGGCACGTTAAAAACAAAGCAAAACATTAGACAAAATACAACAAGATAATCAGCAATACATTCTTTATACATATGTTAATACAGACTTGGAGAAAATATAGTAGTTAAAATGTGATGTTGAATTATGTTTGTAAAATACCAACATTTTAATTTCAGAATTTGAACTGTTATGAAGAAACTTGGTTTTATTAACACTGGAGCTCGGCAAAAAACATTATTATACACAGATGGAAAGAAATTTATATTCTTCATGTTAAGGAATGGATTCAAGATATATGATAAAGAACACATATTTTTGAAATATCTTTATATTCTAAAAATGATAAGATATATTTCTATGCAATATCAACTTACTAAATAGTTTAAGGATTGAATTAATTTCATATGGATATCATATAGATGCTTTTTTTCCTTTTCTCAGTTTCTTTTATCCTTTATGTTTAGTTTAATTACTGATGTATGTTTTTTACTAATTTAAAATAAAATTAGTAAAAACTTAAAAATAAAAATAAAAATAAAAATATTTTACTTTAATTTAAAAATAAAATAAAGGACTTTAAAATATTCATACAATTATACCTGCATTTCTCAATTCTCACAACATTCATGATTTCAACATTTACAGCATTCATTTCAATTCTATTATTCTCTCTCTCTATTTATTTTGGTGCCTTCAAGTCAGTGTTGACTCCTAGTGACTGACTGGATATGTCCCTGCAGTTTTCTTGGCAAGATTTTGGAAGTGGTTTCCCATTGCCTGCTTCCTAGGGCTGAGAGAGTGACTGGCCCAAGGTCACTCATGGTCTTCGGTTTCTACCCTGGTGCCTTAACCACTACATCAAACTGGCTTGATACATTCTCATACAGACCTCTAAAATATCCCCCCAATTAAGCTTCACTGGAAATTATTTCATTAGTTTTAACTGTATTCACTATACTGGAGGATCCTTATTTGGTTCTTCTCATTTACTTCCAACATTTGTTTTCTTTATTACCATCAAAATTACTTTGAATTTTCTTTGCCTTATAATCTTAAACATTTCTTGCTCTCATGGGTTATATGCTGTTGTTTTGATTCTTATATGCTGTCCAGAGTCATTGTTGTGAGATGGGAAGCCATATACATAATTTAAATAAATAAATGTAACTGGAAAAATGTTAAAATATGGATGAGGTTTGCTTATGAAGTGCTGTGTGACTTGTTTAATATATGTGTGAAGACCCCATCTGTATATAACAAATCAAAAAATGGTGTTACTGTTCCTCTATACAAAGGAAAGAGTAACCAGAATTCAATGCAAAAACTGCAGGGTAATGAGTCAGTTAAAGGGTTCCTGGGAAGGTATTCAGCAGAATCCTGATTGAAAGGATATCAGAAGTGACAATGAGCAAATTTTGGGAAGTGTAGTGCAGCTTTTGTCCTACGCAGGGTGTATGCATACCAGATCTTTGTGCATTCAATCAGATATGTCGCTGAGTAAATGTGAAAAAGAAATATTTTATTGTATCTTGATTTATAGAAAACATATGATAAGGCATGAATTAGGGAATGTTTTGCACCAATGTGAAGTTAAATATTGATTGCTGAATTTGATGAGAGCACTTTACAATGGATGTGCAACATGAGTGAGAAACTGAAAACTTAGCAAATGAACATTAAGCAGGGAGAAAGACATAAATATGTGTAGTCCCCTTTTTTTACTGCATTTCTAGATAAGAAATGCTTGTAGAGACATTACAGATATGTTGGTAGAGGCTGTAAACCTGTATGCAATTTTGTATGCTACTGGCTGAAATACAAATGATCTGCAGTCAGTGTTAGATTATATGATGCAACAAGGAATATAGACTTGAAAATTAATGCATCAAAGGCTAAGGTAATTGCATTTCTCAGGGAAAATGTAATGAATGATTGCAAGTTATACAAAAATGGTGAAAAACTAGTAGAAAGGTAGGGAGTAATATGTGGCCTGATAGAAGGAATGAATATTAGTTGAAACATATGGAAATAATGACATACATACCGTATTTTTCCGACTATAAGACAATACTTTTTTCTAAAATCTTTACGCTAAAAATTGAAGGGCGTCTTATGCAAGGAAGTAAGGCGAGGAGAGAACCGCGCGGTTGCAAAACTGCCCATACTTTGTCTCTGCAAACAGGCTTCCTCCTATTTCTAGCCTCCAATCACGAGTGAAATAACTTGACTCTGCAAACAGGCTTCCTCCAATCACGAGCCTTATGTAACCGACGTCAGTTGATGCTGAACAAACCAATTAGAGGAAGGCTATTCGCAGAGACAAGCTATCGGCAGTTTCACTCGTGACTGAATGTGATCAGTTATGCAAAAGAGCATGGAAATAGAGCTGCAGAGAGACGGTTTGGACCTCCTCCCACCGAGTGTATCAGGTAAATGTTAACTAATTACTAAATAAAAATGTGTTCTGTGTCAGGTTCGGTCAGCACGAGGCTTCAGGGAAGCACGGGGCTGCAGGGAAGCTCGCAACCAGACCACGCGGAATCCACCGGCGGTAGCTAGCGGGGAAAAGAGGAACCGAAAGCGCCGCTAATTAACGAGCCACCTGCGGCCAGCTAAACAGGAAAACCACAGCGGAAGCTTTTAACTATGAACTGATAACGGCGCAAGCAAGCAAGGAACGGGGCCGCAGGGCAGCGAAACAAGATCGCAACGCAGCACAGAACCCGCGGGTTTGCACGTAGCAGGGAGGGACCAACCCAGCCGGAGGGGGACTGGCAATCAAGGACAATGGACTCTGACCGACCCTGCCATCATGAACGATCAAGGGGGACATTGGGGGGCCCAATAGTCCACAGCTGCAACGCGATCACGAGGTGGGAAAAAGCGCGGGAAGGGGGGAATATAACAAGTGATGCAATTGTACCAAGCCAGTCCTGGCTTTGCTTGTGACTACTACGTTACGCATGAGTAAACCTTCTTTGTGAACCACACGTGTCACGAGAGTTTCTCTGTCGAACGGGGCAAATCTCACATTCTGCACTATCTTTAAAATATTGATTTCTTAATTTTGGGTTGGAAAAGTGGGGGTCGTCTTGTACATGGGGGCGTCTTATTGATGGAAAAATACAGTATATATATGAGCATGATCCTACTCACTTTATTAGTCATAACAGATTGGGGCAGCCTATACATTCCATAAATAAATAAAGAAGTGGGTGCTAGGCATGCCAGGAGAAACATCAAACTAAGTTCAATGTTGTGGGAAAAGGTTTTTAATTAAATTTATTACTGAATTTATACCCTGTCTTGCTCTTCATTCCAATACTCAGAGCAGTAATTTAAAAAGTGTGTGTGTTAAAATGCCACTTAGGAAGCTTCCTTTTATTTCATAATCCTTTCTTCCTAGAAGAAAGATCAAGACATGTTGTAGTATCTCAATAAGAAGTTCGAAAGTATGCAATATTTTTTTTATAGAGATCTGACCAAGATGCAGATTTTTTTCATACCATTATTAAAACTTCACACACAAAATCTACCTGAAAACAGAGTGACAGCAAAAGCTAATACTGAAATGTAAACTGAATAAAGTGAGGAGAATTGCAGTTTACACTCTACCAAGTTTGTGCTAATGACAAAGCTTTGTCAACATAAAAAGTGAAAGACAGTTTACACTTCCCACTATAGCTAATAAATTGCTAACTTAAAACCAAGTCTCTTAAAAGATTGGGAGATGAAGTTACCTATTACACCCTAATCCAAGGTCAAACTAGTTTAGTTTGATTGAGTCTTATTTGGCGATTGCTTATTAATTAAAAATTCTTTAGAGAAAATAATTTATATAAATTATACACATTTATATAAATTTGTAAACACACCTCCCTGAGATCTAAATTAGCTTATATTGTTGGCTACACTATATTGGTCTGATTTAAACTTCCATTTATTTTTAGAGCAGATCCTGGACATCAATTAGATCTCAAGTAGAGCTAAAGAAACCTCTAGAACAACTCTAATTGGAGGGCTTTCATAAAGAAAGTAGGTTAGGCATCTACAAGTTAAATGACGTAAGGAGAAACTTCAAAGGGAGTTTATATAATCTTTCAGAAAGGCACATAGTGCATTCCTCTTATTTGATTATGCTGCTTCTTTCTGATTTTTCACAAATTATGTTTTATACATGTGTGCCATTTAGCAGTAATATACCAAGAGAACAATGTTCTAAGAGACTAAGTAAGTTGTGCTATCTTATTATTTTCACAATGCCTTTCATGTGGTAGAATGCAGGCATCACATGTAAGATATTTTACTGGAGTCAGTAATCAAATGTACAAATGCACCATATGCTCAGTTCTCCCTTCCTCTCAAAACCTGGAAATTATTATTTCAAAGGGGCAGAAAATCACCCATTATTTTATATATTATCATGTAACACTGGGCCTATATAATTTTACAGCCTACACACAAAATGTTGACTGCATTCCAGATATCAAAAGAAGATACAGTATCTGATGTAAAAGAGAAACAGAAAAAAATCCTATATACTAATTACAACGTACACACAACCCCAACCCATAGCAAATCTTGCCTAATAGACATAAAAGACTTTAAGAAGTGGAAAGAGATAGGCCTGTACATTTAGCAAAATTAGGACTATATACCATTGGCACCTAAGCCTCTTTTTTTCTTTTTTTTTTTTAAAGAATAGCAACCATTTCAATCCCTTCTCAATGTATTACATTTGCTGCAGGTGACAAATAATCCCTTTTGAAACTCCAAACTGATTTCATGATCAGTTTAATAATATATTTTTTAAAAAAATCTTTCCAAATTAACAAAGAACAGGATTATGCCTATTCTGGACATGGATATCAACAGGAAGGAGTCAAAATCTAAAGGGTGGAGGGCACAGTGTTGGAGCACCATCCCTTTTGTGACATCAATGCACATCACAATACCACACCCACCATAATGCAAATTTTGATACATACACACCCATGGATGCCACTGATTCTGGGGGGCTGATAAGGTATCATTAATTGTATGCTTAACATCCATTAATGTACTCCATGCTTTTAGAAACTTTTTGGCATTATTATATGTGATAAAATTACCAGATCAATACAATGGCCTCCTATGTAGAAACAACAGACCACCCAGATGCTGTGGAGAACCAAGAGGGAAAAGCCATGAATTCCGTGTACCTCCTGAGATTCCAAAAGCACATATTTGGCAACTGTTGACAGCGTGACCTAAGTTTGTTGCAGCAATGTAGGTGACATACTTTTAGAAACTCGCTACACAGTAGTGACTTACCACAACCTTCCCAGACTGATGCCCACTAGATGTATTGGGTTATAACACAATAGTGATTATTACATTTCATCAAGTCACTATCAATTCTTAACAACTTCACAGAAAGATTTTCTCCAGGATGATCCATCTTCAATCTAGACCTTCAGGTTTTCTAACAGTGCACCCATCAGTGCTGTAGTTCAGTCCACCTAACTTGTTGCTGGTCGTCCTCTTTTTCTTTTTCCTTCCACCTTTCCCAGCATTATAGATTTCTCAAGAAAACTAGGTTGTTCCATAATATATCCAAAATATGATAATTTGAGCCTGGTCATTTGAGCATCGAGTGAGAACTAAGAATTGATTTATTCTATGACCCAGCTGCTTGTTTTCTTAGGAGCCTTCTCCAGCACCAAAATTCAAAGCATCAATGCTCTTTCTATCCTGCTTCTTCAAAGACAATCCATTTCCTTTTTTTATATATTTTATTATATTTTAAAATACAAATTACAAAACACGAAACTAATAATAACAAAAACATAAAATAATTCAATCAAACAGCCAAAATACAACACATATAAATTTAACCTCTATGTGCACCCATCACCCGTGGGACCTACATCCTTATCTCTTTACTCATAAATTTTTATTCTTAATCATTTTTAATAAGCCCTCCTGTGGAAGGATGAGTTGTAAAAAGAGTGTAGGCAACTGGAATTGCGTGCCTTCCTCTTTATTTCTAAAGCACCTCAGCGTCCAGATGGAGGAGAGACTGTTTAAAAAGCCCTGTGTTTTGAATAGCTGGGTGATGGTGGTGTGTGGTGTGGTGGTGTAGAGGAGAGGCAGAAGGAAGCAAGGGAAAGAGCAGCAGTCAAGATTTGTGGAAAGGCCAGGAGCACTGTCCATTTAAAGGAGCACTGGTAACTGGGAATAGTAATAGATATTCTAGGGATAGCAGTAGTGTTTAATAGTTAGAGTAGCATAATAGTAAGTTGAGTGATAGAAATATAAGTTAGGTGAAAACTGTATTAGTGGGACACCTGGGTAGAAAAAAAGAACACTTTTGTACTGTGAATATTGGTTTTATAAGTAAAGGAACCCCAATATAAAAAGGGGAGAGAAACGTCTGTGTGTGAAGTCTCTCATTGGGAATATCTTGGCCAGTCTGGGTAATCCACCCTTGGATATTAAACAAGCCAGTGACACCTCCTCTCCAAAAGGATGTTATATATTGATCTGGTTTTACTCCCTTCCCTTTAACAAAAACATATTCCAGAAATTCACCCCATATTACATCAAAATCATTCCTTTTCACCAGACCCTTTTTATATTTTAGTTTCACATGTCAATTTATCATTAATAGCAATGATAATCATCTCTTTCTTTTGCCATTCTAGTTTCGTATTTCCAAAATTCAACAGTAATGCAATTTTTGGATTTATTTGCAAATTAACAGATAATATTTCATTAAACTCAGCAAATACCTTTTCCCATTTTTTTTTTACCTTTTCACATTCCCACCATAAATGCAAATAAGTCCCAATTTATTTTTTACATCTCCAACCATTTTTTACATTATTTCTGTTATAATAGCTTAAAGTGACTGGAGTCATATACCATTTCCAAACTGTCTTATAACAGTTCTCTTTAATTCTAACAGACATATTTTTCATAATTCTTTGTGTCCAAATCTTTGACCATTCCTCTTCTGTAATATTGATACCGAAATCACTCTCCCAACTAAATTTCATTCCTTGTTGTACTTGATTACTTTCTATCAATATTTTATATATTTTACCTATTAACCCTTTTGTTACTTTGTCTGTAGTTTGTCCTGTTTCATCTGTATTAATTCCTCAAATTTTGTTAATTGCCTGCATTTCCCATATTGTTTTACCCAGTTCTTAGTCCATACCTCCAATTGCAGTACATTATACCAAGATATTTTACTTTGTTCAAATATTTCCTTTATATCATCTCTATAAGAAACTTTATTTAACCAATCTTTCAATCTTAATACTACAGCTCGCTCCATATCTTTTATTAGTCCTGCCTTAAGACTCTCCGGAAATTTTTCTAAATCTACAATTCGAGTCAGTGGTGATATTCCTGGGCTAAATATTTTTCATTTTTATGCCAAATCTGTAAAATAACATTACTTATTGGATTTTTTATTTCTATGAAACATTTTTTGTTTTGTGAAAAAGAAAACAATCCTTATCCCTTATCTCACCTAACTCCATTTCTCCCCAAATCAATTTTTCTAATCCGTACATCATATTAGGGACATGTCTCATTTGATTAGCTATATATTTATTAATATTTGGAATACCTAACCTTCCTGCCTGGGATACATACCATAACTTTTCATTTATTCTTGATTTTTATCTCCATTACAAAAACTGTTTATAATATTTTGTCATTGTTTTAACTCCTCTTCTGTTAATGTTATTGGTAGCATCCAAAATAAAAAATTAATTTTAGGTAAAATCTTCATTTTGCATAACGCTACTCTCCCAAACCATGACAATTTCAATTTTTTATATCCAAGTATATCTTCTTCTATTTCTTCTTTCAACTTATCAAAATTCAATGTTTTTAAATCCTGTAAATTTTTAGCTATATTTATTCCCAAATATTTAAAACTCTATGTAACTTTAATCTTATGTTTCTTTTTAATTTCTTCTATTTCCCCTCCACTATTATTGATTAACATAATCTCAGATTTGTTCCAATTTATTTTCAAACCTGTTACTTCTTCAAAATCTTCCAAATGCTTCTGAATGTTACCAAAAGCTTGTAATGGTTCTACAGTGGTACCTCGGGATACGAACTTAATCCGTTCCGTGACTCTGGTTGCAACTCGAGTTGGTCTCAAGTCGAGGTAACGTTTCCCATAGGGTTCAATGTAAATCCAGTTAATCCGTTCCGCCCTCCGAATTTGGTCACAACCCGAGGCGAATTTCCCCATAGGGTTCAATGTAAATCCGGTTAATCCGTTCCGCCCTCCACCCGAATTTGGTCGCAACCCGAGGCAATTTCTCTTCAGAGCCTGACTCCCGCCAAGCCTACTTTGCATTTTCTTTGGAGCCATGCTAACACGCACACCAAAAACCTTCGCAAAACACCGCAAAACACACAAGCCTCACCGAACGTCTCCTTGCTACCGCGACCTCACCCACAGGAAGCCGCGACCACATGGCAGCAGGGGAAATGGCCGCAGATCCGGTTCGTAAGTAGAGGCAAGTTCATAACCCGAGGTAAAATTTTCCTGCCGAGGCTGGTCGTAACCCGAAATGTTCGTTAGTAGAGGCGTTCGTATCCCAAGGTGCCACTGTACTATAGTTAACAATGTATCATCTGCAAACAAACTAATCTTTACTTTTTCTCCTTGTCCTATTCCTTCTATATCTTTATCTTTCCTTATCACATTCGCCAATAATTCTATCACTAATATAAATAAAATTGGAGATAAAGGGCAACCCTGTCTTGTTCCTCAGCTTAGGTTAAATTCTGTTATTCCATCATTAACTAATACAGCAGCTTTATTCCCTGCATAAAATTTTGTAATAATTTGTTGAAATTTCTTTCCAAATCTCATTTGTTGAACTAAGTGTTTTAATGCTAGTCATTCTACCAAATCAAAGGCGTTAAAAATATCTAATGCTAGTACTCCAGCGTTTACCTCTTTTTCTTTTATATAATTAATTATATTCAGTAACCTTCATTAAATCCACCATTTGTCTTCCTTTTATAAATCTGCTTTGATCATTTCTAATATATTTTCCTATAAACCCATTCAATCTTTTCGCTAAAATTGCTGTAAATATCTGGTTTATTAATAATATTGGTCTATATGAGTCAATTTCTGATTTATCTTTTCCAGACTTTGTAATCAAAACTATTATAGAGTACTGCCAGGATGGTGGAATCTCTCCTCCTCCTAAAATACTATTAAATAATTTTTCCAATTTCGGAACTGAATTTTTTTTTATAAAATTCTGCTCCTAAACCATCCATCCCAGACATTTTTCCAACTTTCAAATTCTTTATAACCTCTTCTATCTCTTCCTTCCTAAATCTTTGTTCTAATCTGTCTTTATCTTCTTCCTGAAGTTTAATACTTAAATTTTTCTCAATATAATTTCTAATTTTCTCTTCTGAGCTCCCTTTAGTTGTACATAACTTTTCATAAAATTCTTGCATTGCTTTTATCTTACATCAGATTACATCTATTTCCTTTTATATCTTTAATTATGCCTATTTCCCTTTTTATCTTTTTCTGTTGGACAGCCCTGTCTAGCATCCTCGAATTTTTATTAGCATATTCAAAATATTCTCTTTTTAAATCAGATTTCTCTGAACCTTTTCCATCTCACATCCTTGCAATTCTTTTTTTAACACTAATACCTCGTTCAAAATTTTCTTATCTCTTTTAATAATATAATTTCTCTCTAATTCCTTTATCTTCCCTTCTATCTTTTCCTCCTTTTGTTCTTTTTGTCTTTTTAATATTGAGGCTTCTTTAATAGTTAATCCTCTTATTACTGCCTTCATTGAGTCCCATAATATTCCCTGCTCAATTTCGCCATTATCATTTATCTGCCATATTTCCTTCCATTCTCTCTCTAGTTTCTCCAATGTCTCTTCATTTCTAAAAATATTCATATCCATTTTCCATCTTTTAGCTTCCTTATAATCACATTTCATTTTCATTTTCATTTGGATAGTCACCATTGAATGATCACTAATTTTTATAACTTCAATTTCAACATTTGTAATTTTTGCCAGTGCATTATTTGAAAGACAATTCATTTCCATGGAGGAAAAACACCTGCACAATTCTAATCTTTGTATGCATAGAAAGATCTTGGCATCTGAGTATCTTTTCCAAGGCCTTCATGGCTACTTTACCAAGTATTAGTCTGCGGCGCATTTCTTGACTGCTTTACAGTTGATAAATAATCCTAAGGCGGAAGTTATCCACCACTTCAGTATCTTTACTGTCAATTCTAAAGGTGATTGCTAAACCTGTTGTCGTTAGTTTGGTCTTCTTCATATTTTATCATTGCCCCATTTTTTTTACTGTCTCCTTATTTTCATTACTAGAGCTTGCAGATCATTGGCTTTTTCAGCTATCAAAGCAGTGTCATCAACATAGTGTAGATCACTGATATTTCTTCCTCCAGTTTTAAAACCATACTCATCTTCTTCCAACCCAGCTTCCCTCAATAAATATTCAGCATATAGGTTGAATAAATAAAGGGAAAGTATCTAGCCTTTTCTCATTCTGTTGCCAACCTGGAACAGGCCTGTTTCACCATATGCCATCCAGACTGTGGTTTCTGACCTATGTATAGGTTTTGCATGAGGACAATGAGATGTTCTGGGATTCCTATTTTTCTAAGCACATTCCAGAGCATGACAATCAAAGGCCTTTCTATAATCCATAAAGCACATACTGACTTTTTTTGGGGGGGGGGGGTTCTTTGGCTTTCTCAATTATGTATTTATTTTATTTATTTTTCAAATTTATATATGCCACCCATCTCACTATACAAGCATTATCCAGCATCATCCAGCATGCATCAGCAACACCTTTGTTCCTTGGCTTTTTCTAAAGCTAGCTTGATCATCTGACATCTCCTTTTCCATGTAAGGCTATAATCTGTGTTGGATGATCCTAAGCATTATTTTGCTCAGATATATAATTAAGGATATTGTATTATAGTCTGCATACTCTGTAAAATCACATTTCTTTTGTATTGGTATGTAGATTGACCTTTACCAAATTATTGGTCACTGTGTCATTCTTCAAAATTTGCTGGTATAGCTTGGTTATAACCTTTACAGATTCTTCTGTTGCTTGTCCTATTTCCCACTTGGTAATGAAATGAATGCTAATCTAATTTCATCTCCTGGTACTAGAGATTCTTGTAAGTAGGTAATATCATCTAAGGTACTTTGGATGTTGACATCTCTACTGTAAATAATTTCTGAACAACTGAAATAGTGACATCAAAATAAAAATGTTCTTCTTGACAATGAAGAAGTTGAATCAGTCCAGAACTTTATTTTCCTTGGCTCCAATACTGACTGCAGAAGAAATTAAACACAGATTATCATTTGGGTGCACTGCAATGACTATCATGGAGAAGATCTGGTAAAGCAAGGACATCAGTCTCAACAATTCTAACTACCTAGGGTTGTGAAAGCTGAACATTCAAAACCAAAGAGAAGAAAACTAGACTCCTTCAAATTATAGGCTTGGAGACAGCTATTGTGCATACCTGGCTTAAATAATGAACAAAGAGATTTTAGATTGCATCAAGCCAGAAATATCACTGGAAGCTAGGATTACTAAACTAAGGCTGATTTATTTTGACTGTGTCTTGCATTCAAATTACTTAGAAAAAATCAATTATGCTAGTAGAAGTGTTAGTAAACCAGGCTGGCAAAGAACACACTGGATAGACACCATCAAGCATGACGCTAGATAAAACTTAGAAAGATTAAACAAAGTTGTGAAACATCTCAAGGAATGGAGAGAACTAATCTACATAGTCTGTGAAAGTCAGGTGCAACTAAACAGATGAAGACAGACAGAGAGAGCTTGGTGTCATCTACAAATTTCATAAGGACTATGGATAGCATTTAGCAAGTATGGGGACCTGAGGGATCCCATTCAAAGTTTCCCTCCAGGATGAAGAAGTACCATTAAGAAGCAGCCTTTAGGTATGCTAGCATAATCAGTTGCAAATCTACTAGACTGCAATATCAGCATATCATCAACCCCACATTTATTCTTCTAGTCCACAAGCTTATCATGGGAAATCTTTTCAAACCCTTTACTGAAATCAAGATATCCTATCCTCAGCATTTCCTTGGTCTACAAAACTAGTCACTCTGTTAAGTTAGTCTGGCATGAATTACTCTTGATAAGCCCACGCTCATTCCCAGTAACAGGAAACTTCTTTTTCTAAATACCTGTAGACATACTGTCTGAAAATCTGTTCTACCACTTTGACCAGTATCAACAACAAGCTAACTGGCCTACAGTTTCCCTGGTCCTCCCCCTTTTCATTTTTGATTATTGGCAATATGTTTCTTCTTTTCCAGTCTTCCAGCATATCACCAATTCTCCAGGAGTTTTCAAAAGAAGCAGAAATTGCTGGCAGTGATATTTACTTCAGATTCCAAAAACTAGGCTGATCAGGCAACATATTTCACGACAAACTGTGCTGAGCCTTTCTGTATCCATTTGATACGTGGAAAGACCAGAATGCATCCCTTTGTTTGACTACAGTACTGACACTTTCTTTTGTTCCAATTTCTCCTGAATAGTCAGAATGAAGAGATGCTATATTCCTCAGAGTTCAGCAGTTTGTAGCTCCACTTGCAATAACAATATTAAACACACTGCAAATTAAATTCAAGTACTACATTTATAATTATTGTCTGAATAAACTATACTTTTACATACCAAACACATTTTATAAACAGCCAAACTATATATAATATATTTTGTAAAGTAACGAAGCAACTATCACTGAAAAGGATGCTAAAAAGGAATATTGCATATATTTGAAGTTTTCTGGCATTTCCTGCCATCCATGGAGAAAAAACACAGCGATTTTACAGCATTGCAGTGACATTCCCTCACATATTTGGTTTGTACAATTATTACCAAATATATTAATTAGAACTTTGAAACTGCAAGTTTGCCTAATGCATTTACACTTGGAACCCATTCATTAAAAATGTAATTTGTGACAAAGAAAGTTTTCAGCTAAAAAAGTAAAACAGTTGGAAAACAGTTGTCCACCCCGCATTAATGCATCTTGCAGTAATGAATTCTGTGCTGGTAGTGCATTATGGGAAGCAGCACTTTCATTTATCTGTGCTCAACTTGCTGCCAATCAACCACAGGGCCCGTGCAAGTGATTCTCCATTTCCTCTGAGGTAACCCTGCATCAAGTAATAGCAAACATACCAACAGGCCAAATGCACAAATGGTTGTATGAAAAAAAAATCAATTTTAACTTTGAACATTAAAGAACACCATCACTTCTATCTTCACTACATCATTTGTGAGACAGGAGAATTTTGGAGATATGGGGAGGAAAAGAGGGAAGAAAACTGAGGTTAATAGAGGCATTCCTTCCAATGGTTATTGACAGTTTTCCTTTTTATCCAGAAACCCATTTACCACAATATTGCAACATCACAGCAAGAAGTGTATTCAGTCCTTTAAAGGTGGTGTCCAGAAGCAATGAAAATAAAGGGTTTATAGGCAGATAATATGGAGAACACTAGTCCCTGCATCCCAGCTCTCTTTTTCCAATATTATCAATAGAGAATTTTTGTCCCAGTGCACAGGTAAGGTACACTATATATACTTTGAAGGCAAAATACAACCTTGTGGGAATTCCTCACTCCCAAGATTGATAGGAGGCCTAAACTCTGATAGACAGCTACTTGGAAAAGAAGTATGGACGTAATACAGCACTGCACATAAATGCATTTCAAACAAAAGTTTTAAAAAAGCAGTAGGCAGATGTTTGGGATGAGACAGCCCATGTAGCAGAATAAGACAGCCAAAGCGGCGCTGAAATCTGTTCATCCTGATTCAAAACAACACAGAAACGCTTAATTCAAGAGCTGGCAGATTTTGCTTAAAATGAAAACAGTAGCTCAAGGGCAGAAACTCAGACATGTCAATCGAACCACAGAAAATGGATGTTCCCGGAATGCGGAAGCTCCAGCATTTTCCAGAAGCACAAACCAATCCCTGAGAAATACCAATATTGTAATTTCAGCAAGTCTGGCAGTTAATGGTTCCAACTATCATCTCTACATGATGATGATGAGTGCAGTGAAATTCTGTTTTAATTAGATTTTCCTTCTTCCTTCAAAAAGCCTACTGAAACCCCAGGCTATTTAAAAAAAAAAAAAACTAGCACTTCTCAAATGCTCTGGAATATCATGGCATGGTAATTTACCAGTGCAAATTTGGCAAGTACTTACCAATATTTGAACCAATGAAATTCTCTGCTTGTGAAAAAGTAAGGCTAGTCCTAATACCCCCGGAAGGTCAATCAAATGGGAGGAAATCCCATTCAAAAGAAGGCTGAATATCAGCTGACTAGTCAGCAACATTTCCATTTGGCTGGAATTATCTAAGCTTCAATTATTTTGGCCCATATATCCTGTTACCAATCCCAAAGAAAAATATAGCACTTCCACAACTTCAGCTGAACCAGATAAAAATCTAAAGCAACTTGCATTATTCTGAAATTGATTCTTCAATATGTGCTGGGGTTTCAAGCATCATCAATGATCACAAAAATTTTCCCAAGGATGAAGACCAGATTGCCCAATGCTCATTGAAAAGGCCATTTCTTGTTAATTAAACAGGACAAACAATATGAATTTCCACAGAGTGAAGTCTGAATTTTCAAATACTGCTCAGACCCATACTGATAACAAACTCCATATTGTCTTTTCCATGGTGTGAAAGGAGTCAATATATGGGTACAATAAAAGACACTGTTTACGCTAGAAGGTGCTACTATCAGTAGAAAGGATAGGCTTGGAGTCTCTTTAGAAGAGCAGAAGGTAGAGGTGGCCAGTCAGCCCATAGTAAGGTCATCCCATGTTGTTATCAACCCTTATATTCTGTGATGGACGGCATGAGCGGGGAAGATTCTGGAATGGAGCTTCAAGGTTGTCAGGAGGGGGGGAGAGACATTCCAGGGCAAGTGCCTCCTCAGCCTGCAACAAGACCGTGGGAAAATGAAGAGGATGAGGCTGGCTCCTCCCTAGAGCCTCACGGAGTATATTCTATAGTAGCTGTAGATAAGTTTAGTCTGGCGAGATTCTGTCTATTAAGTACAAGTTAATAACGTATCTGAACTGTACTGGATGACCTCATTGTAGTTCTTGGGCTGAACCTGACATATTCCTGCTTTTGTAAATCCTATGTATCATTTCCAGTGGGTATATAACTGTAACCTTGTGGACTTTGGGGTTTTTCTGGATTCCTTTGGAAAATCAACTGTAGTTGTACATACCAATAAAAAATACTTTGTTGCCATTTACCTCCAAACACTTTGTTTTATTACTTAAGTGGGCAACCTAAGTGGGCATTTTCCCCATACCTAACAAAATAACTAGTTGTGGGGGGAATGCCCACTTAAGTATATTCATTCCATTCTTTCACCAGTTACTGTATACGGTTTTCTTTCCATTTTATCCATTTTAGTCTGAGACATAATGACTGGACTCAGAACAACCACTATTCTTCATGGCCAAATGGGAATCTGAACTCAGAACACTATTCTAGTCTGTCATTGCTGACTACTATCTCACATCTTTATTGAAGAAGCTGAAAATCACATATTTGGAGTCTCAGAGCCACCAATTCACCATCCCTGAGTTGCCCAATGTGTTAGAAATGTTGTCTGCATATAACTACCAATTCTCTGCCCTCACATACATATTGATGCATCTTCAGATTACTAAACCAAGGCCATCCATTTCAGGCATGAAGCAACACTTTATCATGGCAAATTGGACTGAATCATTTATTCAATTGACTGCAACCTTTGCACAGCTGCAGATTTTCTCTTCTCAGCTTAAATAAATCAAAATATCTTCCAAATTCATGTGTTGCTGATGGGGAAAGAATCATTGCTACTGTTTCATCCAAGTAATGGTAGCTAAAAGCTTCCTATAGCTACCAAACAGCATTAAAGATTGAGTTCCAATCATCTTTAACTCTGTAGAATATTGGAATTTTATTTTTAATCTGTGGATTCAATTCACCAGCAAACTTCATTGAAACATTAACTTGATATTTAAACTATGAATGTTTAGCTTGGATGGAACTTAGAAGAATGTAAGAATCAGGCCAGAGGTTTACATAATCCAGCATTCTGTGTCACAGTAATGCAGCACAGAAACTCATGATCAAGATCTGAAGATGACAGCTCTCTTTCTACTGTTCTCTCTAGCATATGGTGTTGAGAGCATGCTGCCTTTGATTCTGGAAGTAACATGTAACCAACAAGCCTAGTAATCATTATCTCTTATCCTTCATGAATAGTCCCCTTCTAAAACCAACTAAAAACCAACTAAATTAGCTGCTATCACAACCGATATAAGCAAACTCCATAGTTTAACTATATTCTTAAAACCACACTATGCTGACTCTCTAAAAACATGGATATTCAGCACCAAGGTATATATAATGACACACTATAAAGCCATATTCTAAAGAGATGGAGAAATGATTGCATGCATCCAGGGAGATTTGGGACTTCTGGTTCCTAAGCAACAATATCTCTGATGAATTATGCTAATAATAAACTCTGAAAATTTGTACTACTTAGAGATAAGTAAAACTCATCTTAAAATAATATTTTTTCTCTACAACTGATCTTCATGTTTGGCTTCAGGTATCTCTGCTCACTTCGGGGTAGTGGGAGCTGAACCTGACTTTTAGGCAGCAATTGGCTAAAAGGGGCTGAGGAGAGATCCCCACAGAACACTGGAGGCAGCATGTGCAACAGGAACTAGTAGATGGGGTCACCTCACATATCCCCCATGTATACATGCCACACACATTTGTCTCACTTCACTGCAAATCTGATCATTGTTTCTTTACTACTATTAATAGAAGAGAAACACCTTCCTTCCTTCTCCCCATCCTATTCCTGACCATAATGGATGAATGGCAATACACAGCAGAAAATTAACAATTTGGATCAGCACTGTGGTGGGGGGAAGAGAATGAGGTTCATATTTTCCTTTTTTCATTCAGACTGCTGGTGTTCTACAGTTTCCTTGGACTCAGTTCACAGCTGATCTGCTGGGTGGAAAAGATAAACATGCAAGACTCTAGGACAGTGTTTCTCAACCTTGGCAACTGTGAGATACATGGACTTCAACTCCCAGAATTCCCCGGCTAGGGAATTCTGGAAGTTGAAGTCCACACATCTCAAAGTTGCCAAAGTTGAGAAACACTGCTCTAGGACTAGGAAAGCCACAGGAGGAACAGCCAAAGTCATACGTGGCTCAAGGTTGCCAATATGTAGTCTGGAATAATGATAGGCAACTTGCAGTTCATACACTTGAAATTTTAAAGTGTTGACATTTGTTTGTTTTGCATTTTTATGGGCTTGGGGAGCAATTAAGAGCCAAAATATATATCTTAAACTGCTCCATCCCCTTTGCTGAGTCATGAGACCATAAAACATTATAGGTGAAGCTGGTAGCTTCTCTAATATTTTTATGTATGGCTTTTTGTGAACAGCCAAATCATAAGATGCTCAGTTTTCTTTTATATTTTTTAAGCAAGTATCCACCTCTGTTCTGTCCCTGTCATCCTACTATTTTTGATGATGGGAAGAACTTCACTGGATATGAGGTAAGGAGGAAGAAAGTGCAGAAAGAAGAGGGCCGGAGACCATAAAAGGCCTTGACAGCCACCAGTGGTGTTGCTTTGTGTAGAAATGAGGAACAGATTACCTTTTACTACTTCTCCAACCCAAGCATGTTTTCAGTACCAATTTCTGAATAGCTGCCCAAATACCTAATCTTCCTCATTATAGCAGCCTAGATTAGAAAGAGGGAAATCATTATTATTGTTATTACTCATATTAATGTTGCTATTATTAACTGGAGCCTCCCAAAACATCCCAGTCTGCATCCTGCATTCTGGCCATTCCAGTCTATGACAATGGACAGCAGTCATCAACAGGGCCTTTTCTGTTGTGGCACCAAGCTTTGGAAAGCCCTTTCCGTCAATACGAGGCTCGCACTAATATTATCACTTTCTCTAGACATCAGGCTGGCAGGGTCATTTTACTCTTGCACTTAAGATTTAACATGCAGAACCTGCTGTGCCTTTTACCTTCAAGCACTTCAATTAATAACCATAAAACACTGATGTAGGTGTTTTAATTAGTATTTATTTTACTTAGTTTTATTGTTTTATTATGCTTTTATGAATATTGTAACCAATCCTGAGAATATCGTCCATGCTATAAATCCATTAAATGAATAAAAAAAAGGTTTTATAATTCTGTCACCCAAAGTTAACTGCAGATGTCAGAGATCAAAACTCAGACATACAACGCACAGGCTCAGTCACTGAGCTATGACTCCTCCACAAGAAAAAAAATATTCTATTTCATTCAATAATGTTCGCCTCACAAGATCTCAATGCAGTGCAATGTTTTCCTCCAAAATTACCATTTAGACAAGATGAGAGATTAGCAGTAAATCAAGATGAGTTTAACCTTTTGCCCCAGGTTCCCTTCTCCTCCTGCCATGTATTACAAATTATTTAAGAAAGCACCACAACCCCCTGTTTCCAAAAGATTATTAAGTTCATTTCTTGATAATCTTCAAAGAAGCATCCTTTTTAATGGATGAAAAGCTGCAATCTGTTTTCTGAGCTGCAGCAAATTGCTTTTCAGACTGTGGCTGAAATAAGACTTATATTTGTTCAAGGACTAGAATTGCTAGAATACAGTCTATAGGGAGGGGCCATTCATTATTTTCAAATGTTGTGGTTTATGTTGGTTTTTCCTCATGCAAATCTCTTAGCACGGGTGCAAATTTTTCTAGGTAGAAAAAGCAACTCCCAACAGACAATGTTGCTTCCTCAAATGACTGGTCAAGAAGATCCCTGCCATTTAAAAGATCTTTTGAGAATGGGAAATTTAGTCCCCTCCAGAAGATAATTGGGTTTACACATACACTGAAGGGACACTTCTGATAAATGGAACGCACTGTATGCTTGCACAATCATTTCCTATGTCAATTTTTAATTCTAATTATCAAGAGAGATGGACAGAACTGATAAATCCCATTCCAAAAACAAAACAGAAGATTAAACTGGCTCTTATTCTATAGGATTCTAGAGTGAGATTGCAAAATACAGAGCACATTAGCCTCCAGGAACGCATGTAGTCCTGTTGTGCCATGATGTAGTTAGTGACATGATGCCATCCTTGTGCCAGGTTGATGCAATGGCTTTCTTGCACACGTGCTAAGGCCTTGAAGCCTCCTCCTCAGAGTAGATTTCACTGGAGTCCAAAAAATAGGCAAGCAGTCCTCTGTCCCCAACACAGCATCCCTAATTTGATTTGCATTTTGTTATGGAGGAAATGCAAAATCCTCACTACTAGTAGATCTTGACTAGGAACTGTTTGGTTTTAGGTTAACAGGTAAAAGTTAGGGGATTTGGATACAAAAGGGGAATGGCCACAGAAATTACAATGTGGCTGCGTACTCAGTACACTCTACAAACTATGCTTTAAAAAAGATCATATATCATCACTACTGCAGATTGAGTCCTTAACTTTCATTGGTGATTTCAGGCTGTTCCATACAGATACTAACACATCTAGCAGTTTGAATGACCAAACCCTCACTCCCATCTATGTCCTTACTCTGTTTCCTTTATAACTTTCCAGGCCTTGCTCCCTTTAAATAATGCCTCCCATATTTGAGTACCCAAGGCCTTTTCCCACTTCTCTCTCACACCTCATTCTTTATGTTGTTTCCCTTCCCTTTTCTGCTCATTACAGCTACTGACTACTACAACCTGACTGACTGGAGATATTCTAATCAGGACATAACCATCCCCCTTCATCCTGCCTTTGCCTTCTGACTGCAACAGTGACATCTGCAGTGTGCCCCAGCCCAAGACCCAACATTATCTAGACCTAAGTGCACCAAGGGCAAAATATGTCTTGCTGATACACCACAAGGTATATCTCCAGGCCAACTATGGGCACTCTAAACAGAGTGACAACAAAATACTGGGAAGAGGAGATAAATCAACCACACTTTAGAAATAACTAACAATGGGAGAAGGGCATTAAGATGCTTTCTAAATAAGAGAAGCAACCTTATGCTAAAACTGACATTTGGAAATTGTAGCCACAGGCTAATGTCCGTTTGAATGAATCTCCTTCTTCAGTTAGAGAACACTAATTGGTACATCAAAATAGCACCAGACACATGAACAAAAAATAAATATAAACTAAAAAATAATAATAATCTTTTACAGCATCTTGTTAATAGGGGACAGAAAATAACCTGTGATTAAAGCCACTCTACTTTGCTTCCATCTTGTGGCTTGGAATAGCAAATCTATTTTATTGAGGTGCACCATTATCTAAGACTGGAGCTGTCAACCCATGTGGCCTCTCAAAAGCTCACTGCCCCATTCAGCTCAGACCTTTAGCAAGAGAACTGAAGAGTGAGGAGGAAAAAAGAACCACTAAAAAGGGAGAAGGGGTCAGCAGCAAAATGGGGCTTGGATGTGTCATTGCTACTGCCCTGCCCACAATGGCACATGAAGCAACCCCTACAGATTACTCACTTGGGAAAGCAGTTCTCAACAAAAGACTTAAGAATTCTCTAAGCTCTACTTTATACAGTTCCCTGAAATCTTGAAATAAATAGTCCTTAGGCAACTTTTACAATACCTAGGACTTGGAAACAAAAGCAGAAAAAGTTTTCAGCAGTCACGCCTCACTGTTCAAATCAAGGATGTCCCCCCTCAAAGATATAAATGTTGACCCTCAAATCCAATTGTCATTTCAAGTCAACTCAGTTGTCATTCAGGGCATCCTGAGCACCAAATCCCTGCTCAGTGAAGTGACAAGAAGAATCAAAAGAGCTTTAAATGTGGCAAGAGATAGATCAGCTCCAGCGTCTTCAGACTGTTCCCTGTTCCTTGACACCTACACCCCTCCTTACTTGTTGTGGGGCAGACCTGGTACTACCATCACGTACAGAAGGTTGAGGAAGGGGGACAAGAAAAGAATTGGCTGCAGAAATGTGGCTGCTTTATCCTAGACGGCCTCAGGAGCTTTAAAGATTATTGGCAACCACTTGCTCATCCACAAAGGTCCATGAGTGACCCAAACATCTATTCTCTTTTACTCCTTAAATACAATAAGCTGAAAGAATATGACAGATATCCTTCCTAAAAACATAAAAACAAGAAAATACACATTTACTGTGATTAGGGACAGAATATTGTTATGTGTGGTCCATGCCAGTTCATCTATATTTACTCATTAAGTCAGTTCCATCTGTTTCCTCATCAAGTTGCATATTTAAAATGAAGTAGTAAAATATGAATTTTATGCACATATATAAATTGTACAGTTTTGTACATTTTTTGCTATATAATATAAATTTCATATGCATTTTGCTATATTTTTGGCAATTCAGCTTAAAACTGAATTGAAACATTTGGTGAAGTGCAATATGATGGTATAGAAAATTAGACTTAACAAGCAGGCTGTAAAAATATTTCAACATACCCATCACACATGCCCAAAGTGTCTCCACATTGTGAGTACATCAATAATGAAACTATTGCATTCTCCTTTGGCACACTGTAACGAGGTAAAGATTACATCCATACACAAAAACTGCTATTTTCAAATCTGCAAATTTCCTGTTTCTTGCATTTCAAACCTTGATTCTTCACTTAAATCACGAAAAAGCAGATTTTAGACACTGCACAATTACTACATATCTGTCTCCTTTAGGATAAAATTTCACTTGCTTGCAAAGATAATCTAAGAAGGAGGAGAGGAACAGGAGACGCTGACCTAGCCTTCCAGCTTCCGCTGTCCTTCTCATCTTTCAGTACTTCCCCCCTCCTTAAAGAATCAGCTCATTAACAAAATCATTTACATTTCAATTTCTAACTCACTACAGCCCATAGTATTAAAACAAGTAACTATGATTTAAACATCTCAGTGGAACCAACACAACAAATGTGTACTAAAATACTGTGTAAAACAATAAAATAAAATGAACTCATAATATATAAGCCATGGACACTAATTGTCAGAGGCAAAATAAATGTTTGCAAAATTATGAGTCTTCAAAGAAACTGAGGTTGAGCCAAAGATTCTCTATCAAGACCTTTTAGCTCAATGTTCAGGACAGGGATCAGATAAAAATAATCAGGATAGGGCTCAATGGTCTGAATGGACTCAGAGAAAATGATCAGGAGGTAATGGTCCAGTCAGAATGCTCCAGAATGACATCATGATGGAACCCCACAAGGGTTGCAGTATTTCATCCAGAATACTTTTATAGCAATGCTACATCAGTCTACAGCATATTAATAGCAGCCACAAGGAGGAAATTGCTAGCAAGGAACTCTCCCATTGCTACTGTTAAATACAGTTATGAATCTTCTACCAAAAAATTTCTCCTTTTCCCTGCAAAAAGCAAAATCCAGACACACACTCTACATACATATTAAGTACGCCAAAACAAAACTTTCTTTCATTCAGCTCTACTCCAAAATCCCCTTACCATGAAGAGGGTCACATGAGAGACTCTTTCAGAAATGTTGTTTGTTTGGTGCCTTCAAATCAGTGTTGACTCCTGGTGACCAACTGGACAAGTCCCTGCAGCTTTCTTTGCAAGATTTCAAACTGGGTCGCCCTTGCCTGCTTCCTAGGGCTGAGAGAGAGTGACTGCCCCATGGTCACCGAGCTGGCTTTGTGCCTAAGGCAGGAAGAGAACCCATGGTCTCCTAGTTTCTAGCCTGATGCTTCAACTATTACACCAAACTGGCTCTTTTCAGATGTTTACTAATGGAAAAAATAAATTCATGGGAATAATATTAGCAAGTATAAAGATTTATAAGCTATGCAGCCATACTAATCAAGACGCAATCTATCTCTATGTCTCAATGGGACTATGGCCACCACTCACAATTAATCACTTGACCAACAACAGTGCCCTCCAGATGAGGATTCCTCAAGCTCCGTGCCCTTCTTTCAGAAATTTTCTCCACAGATTCTGAATAGAAGAACTCAGAATTCCAACTTCATTTGTGAATGACCATTAGAACATGCCATTGACATCTGGATCCTTAATTTAGAACTGCTAATCGAACTATTTTCTAAACATTTTAATCACGATTGAATCATGAATAATTAACACTTCAATTACACTGGCTTCAAATTCCTTGCATGAAGAGCTTTCAATGTAATACACACCCTGTGAATGGAACAGTAATAATACATAACTGTGAACCTATTCTTGAAATAAGTAAATTGTGTATATTAGTGTTCGGCCTGATTGTTTATTCCAATAATAGCTTCAGAAGTTAACACTCATACAATGTCATTAATGATAAGAGCACAAGAGGATACCTGTGCCTATGATCTCACTTCATTACAAAGATACAAAATGGCATTCAAAATTATGGGCATGCTTTAACAGCAAGTGTTTAATATGCATACAAACTCACATTTATCACAAGGGTACAAGAAAATACCCATGCATAATGGACCTGCTTTTCTATAAACAGAACTGATGCTCTAGAGGGTGCAAGGAATGGAAGAATATTTAACCTCGGAAAAGCTTCAAAAAATCTGATTGCAGTGATTTTCATGTTCCAGAAAATCCCAGAAATACCCTGAATGCCAAACATTCTTCAATGAAAAGTTAAGTAACCATGAACAAGCTTCCCTGAAAAATAACTTTTTCATCTTTTATAATCCTCCCCCACAAGGAAGAGCTGGAGGGTAGCATTAGATGTGTTCTAGAGTGCTTTCTCAGTTCAACAAAGAAGGCTTAAGCAATATTCTTGTAAACTGGTTGCATTCCTTAAAACATATCCCAAATCACTTTGCAATAACAGGAAGTTTCATGTCAGGCTAGCAGGGCTTTTCAGCAAATAGGTTGACTCTGAAATGTACACCCCCACATTTCTGTAAAACATTCAAAGAAGCATGAATAAAAGATAGACAGACATCTTTATACACACGCGCACACGCACACACAAAATAATACAACAAAATTACAATATTGCCAACAAAGAAAAACTAAGAACAGTAGGAGGTCAGAGCAGCAGAAAATCTATTTCAGTGGATACTTTGTAAAAACTCACTGGAACAAAAAGTTATCTTGTTCTTTCAAGACTTGGATGTAACTGGATTTTAACTCATTCATGGTACCTAGATGCTTCCTAACTCTCCCTTTAACTTACCTTGGTTTGCCACTCCCTGCTTTTACCAACTATTTTGCTGGACAGCAAACTGCTTTAGAACTCTACCCTCTCCTTGTCGCCTGTTATTTTGGTACCATCCTGTCCTAACAGTGGCTCTGCTTGGGTCCATTAGAACAGGGCTTCCCTTCATGGAGAAGATTGAAGCAAAACAGGGGCTGAGGAGCTCTGCCCTCTGCTCTTTCCCCATCATCTGTTACTATCTTATCTTTTTCTCCTTGCAAACAACCCATCCCTTTCTTTTTCCTTGTTTCCTTCTGACATAGCCCCAAAAAGCCAGTTTTGCTATTTCTGACTTCCTTTGTGAGCCTAAGTTCCTTTTGTACTTTAGCCTTTCTAACTTTCTTTTGGCATATTAGCTGCTAGCTGGTACACAGCCCTCCTTGATGACTGCACTCATATTCAATATTCTATACAAGCCCCTTGTAATGTCCATTTCCTACACATCTTACTAGGTTTATTACATTTTCTCCTTTGCTGAATACAACAACACTTTCAGACTGCTGCTCTTCCCATGTAGTTTTTCAGCAGCTAGTAGAAAGCAGTATCAGTCAATAAATGAGTACCAACTTCAACCAGCAGACTTCAAAAATCTAAACAAAGCCACTTACAATTACATTATCACAGGAGCACAGAAAACTGCCTTATATGGAATCAGGCAGTTCATGCATCCAGCAAGTGTTGTCTACATACTGACTGACAACAATTCTCCAAGGTCATTGAAAAGACTCTTCCATCTCTGGAGAGGACAGAGATAGAGAATGAAGCTGAGGCATTCAGTGCACAAAATGTGCGTACGATTATCCACTTTCCAATAAAGGAGCAGCTCAACAATAGTGGAAGGAATCTCCACTAGGGTCTCTATCAGCAGCTGGCAGAGGGACAGAATACTTTCTCATTAGCTAGTCGCACCTAAAGCATGTTAACAACCAACATAATATGGCAATGTTTTCCAAACTTTTTAACTTTAGAGATCTCATTTCACAATCATTTGTCTTCAAGGTGGCAGAGGATTCTGGGAAGCATTTTATTCCATATGCTCAGGACTGGCCAGATCTAGGAGGCCACTGCCCTACATTTCCATGAACTAAAAAAATGTACTTTTAGTATTTCATGAGAATGGCAGACTGTAACAGCAACCTGCCTTTCAGGAAGCTTATTCGCCATAAATCCCTAATATATTTTCTAAGGAGTTCTAGTATCAGAATGAGAAGGAAGCTCGAAGATCATCTAATCCAGCTCCCTAAAACACACAGAATCTGCAGTCCAGCAAATTACTTCAGCATTATCTCTGCTTAAGTATCCCCACCTGAAAAAGAACCAGCCATCCCCTCAACCGCGCTCATCTGCTCAACCACTTCCCTTAACGTTAAGCTGAAATATGTTTCCTACTTGTTTTAATCCTGCCCCCTAAAGCAACAGAAGACAACTCTACCCCATAGTAGCCCTTCTCCTCCCATGCCCCTTTCCCTCACCTCTTTCAAACAAATTAACCCTTTCCTTAAGATTTATTTTATTTTATTTTATTTTATTTTAGAAATTTGTAAGGCTGCTCGACTCTATAACAACTATGGATGGCACACAGCAAAAACAATTATACAATACAATTAAAAGAACAACAACAAGAAAAAGAGGCCCTTCATACATTTTATTGTCCTTTCTGGACACATTCAGTTTTCCTCTTTAAACTATAATACCAAAGTTGGACACAGGATTCTAAAGGACTGGGGGGGAACAGAGATAGAGAAAGAAAGAGAATGTTCATTTTCTATTTTTCATCTTCTATTTTTCATATCTGCAGTGTTTTTCATCAAAGAGCAAGATCTTCAAGCCATTTTCAATTTGCCTTGCTCTTCACAGTGCACAGATTAACGTTCCAAAGAACTGTAATTTCCTTTTTAAAATTAGATATTTCTAGATGTACTACTAAATACACATGCTGACCTTTTAATGCAACAGATACCTGAAGCAGGCATGCCAGTAACATTTGCCAGAGTCACTGATAAAGTTCATTTTTCTCCTTTTTTTCAAAATCAATGTTAGTATTTTGAGAAACCAAAATTAGAATCATACAGAAAAGAAACAAATCACAAAGCCTTTCCTACTTAAAATAACAAACAATCCAACTGCACAGAAAGGACATTAAAGGTCAATCCCATCTTAAGGCAGAGCAAAATAATCAGAATCATACAAGATTAATGAGCTTTTAATTATTAATAACAGTTCGATAGGCTGTCATTAAAAAGTTTTAGAAATTGAAAACCACCCTCTCCAGGATGCAGCCTCTAAAAATTAATATATATTTTTAATCATACAATTTGCTGGTGGGAACAACTTGTTCCCAACTACTTTGCTCCAATGAGAAACATTCCCCAATAACATTAATCCCTTTGATAATAAGGTCAGGGGGGCAAAAAAGTATCTTAAATTCCTGTCATGCTAAACAAATTTAACATGTTGTGTTTAACACATGGAGCTAAGTTCATTTTTTAGAATGCTAATAGGTAATCCGTTTCTTCTTGGCACTCACTTTTTTTCTGAGCTTGGGTCACATGAACCCCAAGTTTCATACAGAATTCAGTTGTCTTGCTTCACCTGTAGTAGGATAGAAAACCTCAAATATTCTGAGACAATCAGTCACTGAATACTTAACAAGAAGGCAACACTGCAGGACTATTGCCTTCAGCTTCAGGCTGGGAGCATCTATCAGACCATTATCTGACAATCAAATGTGCACTGTTATTTGCAGTCATGTATCCTACCACAATCTAGTGTCATGAAAGAACATTGGATTTACCATTTTTATATCCCAGCCTACACATCTGGAAAGGCTGCTCTTAAGCATAATAGAATCCCTACTAGATAACTGTAGCTTTTTTTTTTTTTTAATGGATGTAGTGCTGAATCAGGAGTGCCATCTTATTTATATATGTTTGTTGTCTGTAGCAGCTGCAGGGCAGGTAGGTACAATATAGTTTTCAGCATGCTAGCAACAGATATAGCTACTGAATTTGTCTAGTGCACACTGGAGGGATTGTTTTCTTTTTTATCTATTCTTTATTCAGAAGTATCAAAAATTGCAAATTTCTGGATAAATGATGGGGGAAACTGGCATTAAAACAAACTGTATGTGACAGGAAACAAAACTGACTTATTTATACAGCTATAATTAGAAGTCCATATGAGTGTCAGAGCACAATTCCACACAGGCACATGCAACTGGTATTCTTAGAGGTAATATACAGCTATTGTGACCAGTAGCTACTGAAAATCTATCCTCCATTAACTTGACTAATCTGTCTAAGACAGTGTTTCTCAACCTTGGCCACTTTGAGCTGTGTGGACTTCAACTCCCAGAATTCCCCAGCCAGCCATGGTTGAAAAACACTGGTCTAAGATGATGACTATCACTGACTGTTATGGGGGAAGATATTTTGCATTAATGGCAACTAAATGTTTGGCAACGATTGACTGAGGTGCCCACTGGTAGGGATATTATCAGACTGGATACGTATAGCAACTCCCAAACATAGGCTCACCAAGGGCCTAGCAATAACACTCCATGGACCCAGTTCACCTATACAGTTCTGTGCCCAATCTAGAATTGCGGAATTAGCAATTGAAACTTAGTGCCAAAGGACTGACTGTTTAAGGCTTTGTGCTCTTCAACGAGGGGACTGAAGCCTAGAGTATCAGCCATTCTCAGGGAGCATAAAGAGAGTTCAGTCATCTGATATCTTTCTCTGGACCTTTATAAACATCCTACAAGATAAACTGCTAGCAATCTAACTGAAATTCTGCAATCTGTTTCCACCCTGTCCTATCCTGCTCCAGATTGCTTATTGATTTGTATTCTTTTGACTTCAGACAAGACAGGACAAACACTACCAGTAAGTACCCACATTCAAAAAAATGCAAGACACAGTGAAGTACACAGAAGCACAGCATTCGGGGGGGGGGACCATAATCATTACCCTGTGAGTATCTCTGATATGAGAGGCCACCAATTCAGTTGCTCAACATTTTGCTTTGGCAGACTTTGCTGTTTTGTACGAAGATTAGCTGGGCTCCAGGATGTAGACATTATTGTCCACATGCTCTTTCTCAGTAGCCCAAGGATCAATAATTTCCAAAGGAAGCAGATCACTTAGTGTATCCCAAGATAGATTTTTCAAAGTGAGTCAGTTATTAATAGATTCAATCTGACTGTGGACTCTTAACAGGGACCCACAGCTCTAAAGATTAAAAGATGACTGGTGCTGAACTTGCAAGGTGAGGTTGCTCAGGGAACATTCACATGAACCCAGGTTAGCTTCCAGGGTCAAGACTGAGGAATGGTTTTCCTATATGTATGTAGGTAGGTAGGTAGGTAGGTATATATGTATGTACGTTGCTGGTTTTGTATATGCTTGGCTGTTAAAAACTAATATGTAAAGTGACTCTCCTATAAACACTGCACTTAAAGTGATCAGAACATATAGGAAAATCTTACTTGTGGCAATGTATTTAGGATGACCTGTTCAAATATACAAAGAATCCTTTCTGTTGCAAAAATGCAACATGATGCACATGTCAGAACCAATCTTCAGGAATAATCTACTGGCTTTTACTTACTTACTTATTTATATTTCAAATTTGTCACTGCCCATCTCACTGTAGAGCGGCCCTGGACAGTTTACAGTAGAAGATAAAGAACTTCAGAATATACCTGCTACACAATTTTGTAGGTTCCATTTATATATTAAATAGCTGTTGTTCTCACATGCATGTCCATCTTGTGATGACTGCATCACCACTTATGAGGTATCCCTGAGTAGCTGACAAACAGAAAGCCATCACAGACTAAATACTACAGAGAATCCACACTATCTTTAACACAATTCTCTTCAGAGAAAGAAAAAAGAAAAAAGTGCAAGAAAAGAAAAGAAAAGAAAAGAAAAGAAAAGAAAAGAAAAGAAAAGAAAAGAAAAGAAAAGAAAAGAAAAGAAAAAAAGAAAGAGAACTAAGGTTAAAAAATATGACTTCCAACCTTCTCTTTAACAGATACTGACCAACCCATCATCTCCCCTCTCTCTTATCTCTTCCAGAAATCCCTTCAACCCCATATTAAGTTCTCACCTTTTTCAATCATTAAATCCATAAATTCATTTCATTTTTTCTTCTTTTAGCAAAAAGTCCATAAAAGGTTTCCAGTCTTTTAAAAAAGCACTTATTGTTTTCTCCCTGACCAGACAGGTCAGTTTTGCCATTTCTGCTAGTTCTGACAGTTTTACAATCCATTCCTGCGTTGTGGGAATTTCAATACTCTTACATCTTTGTCCATATAATAATCTTGCTGCTGTTACCATATTCAAAATTAATCTTCCAAGAGTCTTTTCTAATTCAGTATCCCTAAATCCCAATAAAACAAGTTCTGGTTTCTTTGCAATATTAATCTTTAAAATTCATTGTATCATTGTGCGTATTTGTATCCAAAATTTCTTGGCTTTTTCACAGTCCACCATCCATGGTAAAATACCCCTTCATGTTTTTCCTATTTCCAACATTGACGAGGTACCTTTAGACATTTTTGATAGTTTCTCTGGTGTAATTTATCAATGATACATTATTTTATTAAAAAATTCTCTTAAATTATAACACAATGTAAATGTTATCCCATTTACTCATATTCTTTCCCATGTATCCATCTCTATATTACAGCCAAAATTGGTAGCCCATTTTATCATACATTCCTTTACTTGTTCCTCTTCAGTTTCAAATACTAACAAAAGTTTATACATTTTTAGAATTACATGTTCGTCATTTGTACATAACTCATTTTCAAATTCCGTATATTTTTCAACTTCAATTACCTTCTTAAATCTTTCTTTTAATTGTGCATATGAAAACCATTGGAAGCTATGTCCCTCTGCAGTCAATTGTTCTCTTGACTTCATCTTAAGTTCTCCATCTTCCTGCATTAATAAATCCTGGTATGTTAGCCATTTCTCTCTGTCTTCTGTAAAATGCTTCCTGTGCCGAGACCAATAAAGATATTTTCAGACACAATCTGGGTAATTGTTCCATATTCTTAGTATGGTACTTCTCACATAGTGATTTTTAAAATCCACATTAACTTTAACTTTATTGTACCATAAAAAGCCATGCCACCCAAGCCTCAAGTTATGTCCTACTCATACCCCAACACTCCTACAGTGAGCACTGGAATTGGCCACTATGTTCTGAAGTGATACTATATCATTCTGAGGTATCACAAATAATTACAATGACAACCTCCAACCCTCATTGCCATCACTGCTCCCTACTTTCTACTTCCTTATTAAACTAGTCAATTCACAAAACTATGTCCACCTGCATAGTTCCTAACCAAGCTAAAATCCAAGAAACCAGAAATGTGGGCTGCTATTCAGCGGATTATTTATTTATTGTGTTTATATGCTTACACACCCACAAACCAAATTAAAATGATACAGGAGACACGAGCACATTACAGAAAAAGGGAAGGATAGAGGAGTATTTTTTAAATGATCAAACAGCACTTAAATGAGTTTGCACTTTATCTAGAAGGAAGCGGAGAAACCCAAATGGTTTAAATGGACTATTTCTGTTCTGTTAGTCATATAAAGAGACACACCATAGTCAAAATTCTTATACACATTACTGGTGATCTTTCCAAAAAGGCTGCTATGAACTCTCTGGCTGGTTCTTCTTTTCTCTCCTCTCCTTCCTTTTCTCGGAATTAATAGGTCTAAATATCCCTAAGACAAATAGGAACGGGTAGTTCCAACTGAATTCTCTCATACCAATGGCGTGAACTTCACCTGTGCTGCTGATGCTTTTCTTCTCTCACGTAAAACCCAACATATACTACTGCAATGTACTTTACTGGGGCTGTGTTTAAAGACTACTCAGCAACTGCCATTAGTGCTAAATGCAGGGGTAGGTGCAAAGGTAGGTGAGACCTATTACTGTACAGCCATATAGCACCAGTGTAAAGGGGGAGGGTTGCTGCATTAGCCTCCAATAGGTTTCCAAGCACAATTCAAAGTGTTGTTTTTAACCGTTAAAATCCTTTACAGCTTGAGTCTAGGTATCTGCAGGACTGTCTCCTTCAAGTAGGACCGACCTGTCCTGTCTACTCACCTTGGCTAGGGATGTTTAGGTCCCCCTTCCATATGTAAGGTTGGGGTGGGGTGGGGGGACAGGACAGCTAGGACACATTGTTCCTTCATTCAAAGGTTGCCCCATCCTTTTGGAACAACCTCCCCTCTGAGATTTAGATAGTGCTCTCCCTGCTGACATTTAGGAGGCCATTGAAAGGGAGTTATTCCTCAGAGCCTGCTACCACTGGTAACAAACACTTATCTGGTACCAATTATGAGGAGTGTCCACATGGTCAAGAAAATCAAGATGCACCAAAATGGTACAACAGAAGTTCTGCTTGTTTTTTATATGCATTATGGGCATCATCTTAATTTTTTTTCACCATATCCTGTGGACACCCCTGGTATCTACTGTTTTAATACCACAGTACTTGTATTGTACTGTTGGGAGTCATTTCAGAATGTGTTGGTATACCAAGACCATAAACAAATAAACATCTAACCTGTAGACTTTAAGAGGTATACAAAGCATTTTGAGGTTGGAATGTTTTAAGCCTAAAACATCTCATTCTGATATTACCTGAGTGATCTGATGTCAGTATGGCAACTTTGCCATAAACAGACTGATCTCCAAATGGGCCACTCCAGGTTGAGCCATTTTTGGTAAGGTCAGAAGAGATATATATTTATTGGTTTATTTAAACTAGGCAGTTACAGGCAAAGTTTTACTATTTCAGTGAGGCTGGAAAGGAATGTAGCTGATGAGGCACAAAGCAGCATTTCCCAATATTAGTCAGGGGACTCCAAGGGCATCAGGAGAATGGCAAAGCATTCCTTGATTCAAAAAGGCAGGAGAAAAAATCTTGGATCACAGTTCTATATACAGGGTGCGCATTGCAGTAAGCAAATCTTTCTCAGTACATGTGGCTTCAATCTTGTCTTCAATAAAGAGACTAATCTTGCCAAATCAGTCCTGTGAGCCTTCTTCCAAATAAGCCAAATCCTGAATAAGAGGTTAAGTGTCTGGACGGCTTAGATTTAAGGCATGTGTGGTGTGAAGCCTGAAAACCACGATGTCTCAAAATCACAAATGTTGACCTCAAAATGGACTCTAGTATACAGTATGTCAGAAAAAGCAGGTGCATGCAATACGGGAGGAAGACTGCTATAATCCACATTAAGGGCACCATTTTTTTTAGCTAGCCCATATAGATAAATAGATATTCTCAATCAGCTCTCTACCAGTTCTAATGACTAGACATTCTTCCCTACAAATACTATTTATTCCAGCCAAAACTCCAGTCCAAGATGTTAACTTGACCCTGGAACAATTTTTCTTCAGGAGATTCTCTTTTTGCTTTGTTTGTGTTTGTGTCTTCATTCCATGATGGCACTGTTAAAATATGACAGTCCCACCCACATCTCTTATGCATACTATTCAAAGCTACATTTTTAATGAAGGAACAAATAGAAGAAGGGACTCAATATACCATTAAAAACATGCCACTAGTAAAGGGTTTTTTAAAAACTTTTTTAGCTGACTTGAGTGGGTCACAACCAACAAGTAAATTCACTTCAGAACACTTTATTCATCACTTTTCAGTTGCACCTCTTCCTCCTCCTTGCTAGAGATAATCGTATTACAAGAGCATCCACTCCTTTTGATATTCCAAAAGAATTTTAACTTAAGCTTCAACTCATTTAGCTTCAAAACGTATCACACTTATTTTTAATAGAACATACTCCTAAGTAACTGGGTTTAAGATTTTATCTAGAGTCCAAAGACCCAGAATCATCCTGATATTCAAAACACAATCCAAATAAAATAGCACACTGTTATTCCTATTTACTTCAACAGGACTAGAGTCCACAGCTTCTAATAACTACTCATGTCAACGTCCACAACTGAACACTTCCCAAATCCAACTCCAATAATTTCCTGGAAGCTGCAGTCCCAATATATCTGGAAGGTATCAAGTTGAAGAGGGCTGACTTACACTTTAGGCAGGCACAGCACTTCAAATTCTAAGGCAAAAACAGGTTTCAGGTGTATAGCATGTGAACGTCACATGTCTGCATCTCCTTAAACCAAATGCACCTTTTCCTCAGACTGGAGAGCAGCTACACAGAGTAGATACACAATCCTGGGAAACATGGTGCTGCTTTAAAGAGTTGCAGACAGGTGCTACCTTAGTTTCTGCACACACTCCAAAGTGTTTTGCTCTTGAATACAAAACACTGTCCAGCCTTATTACACCATGCATCTGGCTAGGATTCTATCTATAGTTAGCAGGAGTTTTAAAAAATCAGTGTCCAGTAGCTACTAGAGGTCATTGCCCCCTCCCCCACCAAAATCCTTGGCACTCCAGGGATCTATTTAAGCCTGATTAAGCTTTAATGCTCCAGTAGTAATGTGTGGCTGTGAGAGCTGGACCATAAAAAAGGCCGAGCGCCGAAGAATTGATGCCTTTGAACTGTGGTGCTGGAGAAGACTCTTGAGAGTCCCCTGGACTGCTAGGAGGTCAAACCAGTCAATCTTAAAGGAAATCAACCCTGATTGCTCATTGGAAGGATCGATAATGAAGCTCAAGCTCAGATACTTTGGCCACCTAATGCGAAGAGAGATCTCTTTGGAGAAGACCCTGATGCTGGGAAAGATTGAAGGCAAAAGGAGAAGAGGACGGCAGAGGATGAGATGGTTAGATAGCATCACTGAAGCAATGAGCATGAAACTGAGCAAACTCAGGGAGGCAGTGAAGGACAGGAAGGCCTGGCGCAATATGGTTCATGGGGTCACGAAGAGTCGGACACGACTTAACGACTAAACAACAACAACAACAAAGCTTTAATGCATGTGGTTGCTTTTATCTGGTGACTGTATCTTCATCTTACTAAAAATAATGTTCTTCAACAAAAGGTTTAATTTTTTTGAAATATTTTACCATATTTTATTATTATTGTTAATTACATTAGGCACTATATGTCAGCCTTTCTCCAACCTTGGTGTCCTCCAGATGTGTCCTTCAACTTCCAGAATTCTCACCAAGATCATTCTGCTGTGAAATCCTGGGAACTGAAGTCAGCATATCCAGAGGGCACCTAGATCACAGAAGGATGCTATATGCAGACAGATGAAATAGATACGGAAATAATAAAATAACTGTGATCAAGTGCAAAAGAGGACAGGGCTCCTGAACTATGAATAATTGTGCAGAAGAAAAAAAATTGTGCAGATTTATAGCTTTCATGATAAACTAGTACCAGCTACAAATTTCTTTTTTTTTACACAGCTATTAAAGATCTGGAAATTATATCCACTTTTGCATTTTCCAAACGTGCATTATATCTGAGGTGGACTGAATATTCTTCATCTTGTTGTGCTCTTTCCTGGACTGGGAGGCCTTGCTCATAGTCACTCATGCCTTGGTCATTTCCTGTTTGGATTACTTCAATGCACTCTACATGGGATTGCCCTTGAAGCTACTCACAAGTTACAACTGGTCCAGAATGCAGCAGCGCATGAACTATAGAGAGAGAGGATTTATAACTGTTGTAAAGAAGACTGGAAGACACTTTCTTTATATCTTTTTTTCCCTTTCCCTTTTCTCCCTTTTCTCCTTTATTTCTTACTTACTTATCACTTTTCTTTTCTTCTTCTTCTTTAAATTTGTATGGTTTTTACTCTAAAAAGATCTTTAACAAAAATATATAAAAATACAGAATGCAGTGGTACATGCAGTGTCGGGCACTCCTACGTTCACCCCTGCTGCACAAGCTGCACTGGCTCCCAGTTTCCTTTCAGGTGCAATTCAAGGTGCTGGTTATTACCTTTAAAACCCTACGTGGCATGGGACCAGATTATCTGCAGGACCGCCTCTCCCTGAGGGTATCTGCCCATCCAGCCAGAGCAGATGGGTAGGTGTGCTCCAGGTCCCTTACCTTAAACACTGTTGCCTGGTGGGTCCTCAGAAGCTTGCTGTTTCCATCACAGCCCCTGCCCTATGGAACACCCTTCCCCGGAGATCCAATAGGCTCTCACCCTTTTAATCTTCCAGAAAGCATTCATGTCCTGGCTCTTCCCCCAGGTGCTGGTACAGGGTGAAGTCATAGCAGGAGGAGAATGTGATGGGTTTCATCAGCAATGTATGGTTGCGATACCAGGTTTTTCTGTTTTTCCTGGTTTGGGTTTTATTGTTTTTTATTTAACTGAATATATTGGTTTTACTGTTGGAGTGTAAGCCACCAGGAGTTTGGTTTTAAGCTGTATGGCTGTATAAATGCTTTAAAAAATCAAGCAAGCAAGCATGAACACTTTGATTTAGATCTAGAGTAAACAGATCTATACAAACTAGATTTTCTACCACTGAAATCAGTGCGACTGTTACAATCTATGAAAGAGTAAAATTTAGTATTTGTCTCACTGAATATTAAGAAGACTGAGTTCCATGGTCTATCCTAGATAAGTGACTACAGGATTGCAGCTTCAATCTGTATTCAATGCATATAGTATCTGTATATACAGTGTACACTGTGGCTGTATACAGCTTTAAATACAGTCCTGCCTATTTTGGTTATGTAGGAGTATGGTTTTTATTGTATTTTTATTGTATTTTAATTTTTGTTTTGTTTTTACTGTAAACCACCCAGAGTCACTTTCTAGTGAGAAGGGCGGTGGCCAAATTTGAAATATAAATAAATAAAATAAATAAATAAATACTGCTCTCATCTTCCAGTGTCTTTCTGCTTCTGACCTTCACTGCTCCAAATCTCCTATATTTTGCTCTCTTAAATAACTCTATTTTCCTCCTTTGTTCTTTTTCTTTTTTGCATGAAAAATCCTTTCAAATTTACTTTTCTCTTCTTTCAGTTCCACTTTAGAGCACTCTCTTTGGTCTTTAGTTTAGCACTGTGTTTTTCAAAGTTGACCACTTTAAAATGTGTGGACTTCAATGCCCAGAATTCCCCAGCCAGTATGCTGGGAGTTGAAGTCCACCCATCTTAAAGTTGCCAACTTTGAAAAACAGTGGTTTAACAGTACCTTAGTTTCATCCCAAATGGAAACAATTTTATATTTATATAAGTATTTGCATGTTTGAAAATCTGCATTTATATGTATATTTTCTTCCTTGCCTGTGCCCATCCCTCATGGGAGAGGGCTCTCTTCTTATTGATCTTTATAAGAAATACTCTATGAAATAGACTGGACTGAGTGACAGTGATTGGTCCAAACTTAGTGAGGTGCATGGTTAGCCAAAGCTCTCCTTTTTCTGCTGAAAATTATGTATAAGCTAATAAGGCAGAGACCTGTCTTTTTATATATTCCATTCTAAAAATGCCAGAGTCATTGACGGCTATAGATATTAACAGGGATACAGACATGTTCCATTAAAACCATGGTGTACATATTTCTAAAAGCAACGTATTTCTTTTGTGTCTTCAGTTTGGTCCCAAATTGCTGCATTTCACGGAAGCCAACTTGATTTATCTGTATCCTATTTAATATCATGGTTATCCTATGCACTCTTAGAGTGGCATGTACTAAAATATCTATGAATGTATTGTAGGTTTGTGTTTTTTTGAAGATACTTATTTATCTGAGACAGAGTTAGGACAGAATCCCATTTTACATTCATCTCCTCCTAGCCCACAAATTCCCAAAGCCACAATAACATTGACCAATGGTTGGAGAGATTTGCATTTTGAAACAGGCTCTGTTTCTTGGTCTGGACAGAGCCCTCTTAAAGAAACCACTTCAGGGAATTGCAGCTTACCGTTTTTAGAAATTAATTCCAGGTCATGGAATGCACAACTGTGTCATATGGGCAACTATTATTTCCTGTGAGATATACTAATATGATTAATCGGATATACAATACATATCAAAATATTTCCTTTTTGCCAGACGAATATGTCTTTAGAAAGTTTAAATGGAAGTCAAAATGCAATAGAGACAAATTTGATATAAAGATTATCTGTTTCAAAAGCTTGTACAGCTTCTAAAATGATACTAACAGGACATTAAATATATTTTTAGCTCTTTGTGCATTAAAAAAAGATTTAAAATAACATTCTGAAAGGGATTGGGAGATTTATCTTTCTTGTATTGTTTCATATTGTCTAATCTGTTGAGTAACATACTAAAATCATAAAATACTATGAACATACATGTGCAAAAATACACCAGACATGCTCTAAAAGACTGTGGAAAAAGTTTTAACATAATAATAAAACCTCTTTTCACATTACAAGTAGTCCTTATTCAGCAACCATTCAAAGTTACAGCAGTGCTGAAAAATAGATGCTGAAAAAAATAGCTTTACAGCCCATTTATGCCCTTTGCAGCATCCCTTAGTCATGTGATTGCCATTGCTTTTTGCTTTTTGCTTCCCCCCCCCCCTTGCAGAGTAGATTGATTAGAGAGAAAGGGATTGTATGAAAGTAAGCTGTTTGCTCTTCTGCACATCAAAAGCAATGCAATCGCACCGGCAGCTCAGGGCTGGGAGCCGTGGGCACGCCACACAAATAGCTTACAGTACTCTCTTGAAATATCCTTCTTTCCAATCTCCCTGCTCTGTGTGGGGGGGGGGGGGGGAGCAAGCAATTTCTGTAGGCCATCTCTCCTTTGCCTAGCTCTTTCCTGCTGCCAGCACAACTGCATTGCTTTCGGTGTGTAGAAGAGCAAACAGCTTACTCTCTTGAAATCCCTCTCCAATCTCTGCTCTCGCAGGAGGGGAGGGGGAAGGGTCAGGCAAAGGAGAGATCACGTACAGAAATCACTTGCTCCCCCCGCCCCGGGCAGGGAGATTGGAAAGAAAGAGATTTCTAGAGAGTAAGTTGTTTGCTCTTCTACACATCGAGAGCAACCAGTCCCGGGCTGCCAGTGCAATTATGTTGCTCTTGATGTGTAGAAGAGCAAACAGCTTACCCTCTTGAAATCTCCTTCAACGCACTGAAAATCTCTTTCAACACATTGCACTGCTTTCGATGCGTACAAGACAGTAAGCAAGCACTGGAGCATTCCAAAGGGTGAGGGAGTGGTTAGGAGGCAAACAAAAACTGACAGTGTGAAACTGACTAGTCTTGTCTCTTTCCAGTCAGAAAGCACAGTTGTGATCATGTGATTTCCCACTTAGCAGCCACTCCACTTAGCAGCAGAGTTTCCGGTCCCAATTAGGGTTGTTAAGCGAGGACTACCTGTACACTTGTAAAAAGATGGGGAATTTCTGGCTGTTTAAATGTAATTGTCTCTGACTCCCATCAGCAGAGTCAGCATGTCCAATGATCACAACTGATGGGAGCTGAAGTCCAAAAGCTTCTCAATTTCTATCACCACCCCCATTTTAAAAGGTACATATGTACAATATGTGATTGTAACAAGTAAGTATTTGAAAATATTTTCACCACAGGCACACATTTTTGGAGATCCAGAACCGGTTTTGGGTCCCTATGAAATGTAGACTTGGAAAATCCATGTTGCTGTGTGGTATGTGCAACACATTGCAATATCTTTCCCAGAGTTGCCCCTCTTTACATATGTATCTATTTGTCCTTCCAAAAACAGTAAAAAGAAAAGCTTAACCATTAAAAATAACCTATGTTATAAAGGAAAGCAGAAAGCCCATATTTTAACATAGCTCTTCGTTTGAGCATTAAAAGATATTTGCTGTTTATAATATTAATCAACATGATATTAAATTCACCTAAACAGACTAGAACTTCAGAATATTTTCATTACTGCTCCATCGGCTACAAATAAGGAGACATAATGGAGCTACAGCTGGTCAAAGAAAGTCTAAATGTGGGTGAGTTTTGCAAAAAAAAAAAAAAAAACAGTGAGAAGTTGCAAATCTTCCTGTACTGAAGATTTCCCAAATCCTGTAGAAACTGACTCAAATGTGTTTTACTTTGTCAATCAGACCAATTTCCCTTGTTGTCAGTTTTAAAGAGCTGGCATATAGAGTGTGGCTGCTTCAGAATTTTATTTGTTGAAGAAGACGAGAAAAGGCAAGAAAGAGTCTTTTTAATGGTGGAACCCATCAGTGAAACCTGCTCTTCAGGGAGCAGTCTTTTATTGAAGGGCCTGAATTGGGACCGGAAACTCCTAAATTAATAGTAAAGTTAGTATATGTTAGGGCAGGCACCCATAATTACGTCTCTATCAAGACTCATCCATTGTTCTTTCTACCTGGTTCTCCCAGCCACCCAAATGCTCAATTACAAGTAACAGTGCAGTTGCCAACAGTTCTACTGTAGGACTTTTTCTCACTCCCATCCTAAGAAATAACATAAAAGATGCTTAGAACTTGTTTAAACTTTCTGTGTTTAGCTAAATCTTCAGATGATTCAGTTATGGAAACAATATGGCAGATGATTTGGTGAGAGAAAAAACTGCACTGGACTGCTATGCTTTACTTTGCAGGTGTGTTTTAAGAAGTTGTGTAATATAAAATTCTGCTCAGGATTCCTTACTGTCAAGCTGAATCACCAACTAATCACTTTTTTTGTTTAAAGCCAGATGCTGTCAAATAATCCAAATTAGCTTTATGACTGAATCATTAAGAACCAATGTCTTCTACCAATGCCCCTTACTCTGCAGCTTTCTAAAGAAAAGGCAAGAGAAAGGAACCACACATATAAACCATTTGCAGGTAGGTATTTCTTGTACATAAGCAGTACTAAGATGGGAGAGGGGCATGAGCCTACATACAAGACCTGTCAAAACGTTCTACACGTAGTCCTCACTTAGCAACTGCCTCGGACAGTGACTGTTCACTGTTACACTGGTGATGAAAAAGTAACTTTACAACCAATCCATCCATCCATCCGTCCATCCTTCTAATATTTCAAATTTGTCACCGCCCTGCTCATTGCAGAGCGACTCTGGGCAACTCTTTGCAGGTCTGTAAAGCAAAGGAAAGTTGAAGTAAACTTGTAAGCATAGTTGCGGTCACATGATTTTTCATTTAGTGACCACTTCACTTAATGACAGTTGCCCAACTGTGGTCGCTAAATGAGGAATACCTGTAGTATGCCTCATTTACAGAGATTATTGTGCATTTAGAGCTGCAAACATAACATAATACAGCATACTAAGTGGTTGGAGTACAGACAGTCCTAGAAAATGAGCCAAGCCACACTTCATGAGATACAGATATGCTTCTCTGTTTCCAAATAGCTTGGAAATTAGAATTCTCAAACATTATAATCACTTTATGAAAACAGTACATGAAAATAATCTCATACATGAGGTACATTAGAGGCAGTGACTAAATCGCTAAATTCCCAAGTGAACTTCATGACTGAGGAGTTCCCTGCAGCCCTAGTCTGCTCTCTAACCACTGTACCCTACATAAATTGAGACAGCAATATTGCAAACCAAGAAATCTGTGAAGGCTAAAAGATGTGGTCAAAGCTATGGGTGTATCTGTAGCCAGAACAGAAAAACTGGTATTTCAATCTGATGTTCTCTCAACAGAATTTTCAAAAGAACCATTCAAATTACACCACCTGGTCAATGTTTATTTCTGACCCACTAATTGAACATAATGCCTCTCTCTTGTCATAATAAAAAGAGAATCATATTTGGATACAGCATGAAAGGAACTAAATTCAGTTTGAGTAGTAATTACATCAAAGCTTTTCTAGCACTAAGACCAACAACTAAAATCAATCCAGCAGGCAAAGTCAGGCACGTATCATTTTATTACTAATCACTAAAAAGAGCTACAGTATATGCTTTGGAATCCCTGAGCACTATGTAATACCAAAATAACCATCTGTACAACATGTACAACATGATTTTCCTTTTTTAGTATTGTTTTAATTCCATATATATTATGTATTTTATATATATTTATAGTTTTAATGTCTTTGTAAGCCGCCCAGAGTCCCCTATTGTGGGGGAGATGGGCGGGGGAAAAATCCAATAAATAATAATAATAATAAATAATAATAATAATAATTTCTTACACTGGAATGAATGAAAACGCAGGCAATACTTTGCGTACATTAGCTGTCCAGACCTTGAGTGCAGAGCTAACCTATCCAAATCTGGATAACTTTTGCAAGCTCATGTTTATCCAGCACTTCACTAGTTCCAAGACTCTCGAGATAGATCAATGCAGCCAACCAAACTTCCCCCTTTCAAAGGAACCCAGGATTTGTTTTCACCTAAATCCTTGCACTGGAGGTGCAGGGACTTGTCCTCACATCTTTTGTAGGCTCTATATTATATTATATTATATTATATTATATTATATTATATTATATTATATTATAATATTATGTCTTGAACTTCAGGGTGGTTATGTGAGGTAGGCAGAATTCTTGGGTTCTTCTCACTGGCTTTTGGCAGGTGGCAGCAAATAGTTGACTTTGGGTGAGTTCAAAAAAAAGGAAGCTGAGCCTTGTTAGTACATGGATGGGAGACCAATAGAAAATCTCAAGATTAACAAGACTAGTCTAGAAACTTGGGAAAAAAATCTTGAAAAAGGCACTGACAAACTACTTGCTCTATTATCACCAAAGAAAACTACATGGCCATGGCCATTTAATCATTAGGAATTAAAGTTATTATTTCTACCACTGTCATCACCAGCAACCTCAACTGAGGCTTTGTACCTTGGAACTTCACATAAAAGTTTTACTGGGTATGTCCATATTTGCAAATTCAGAGAACTGATAATTTCTGATGTTCAAATGCAGTAAGAGAAAAAGTTTAATAAAACTGAATGTAATATCTTGGTCCATATATGGTCATAACACTGTTTTGTTTTGGCTTACACTATGATCCACTGTAATTTACTGATGGTAAACAATAAATTTGGGTCTCACCAAATATTTATCTCTGGTCACTGTGGTTTATGCAGCAAACTATGATTAAGCAAATACACGTAATATCACAGTAACTATATCCACACATTACACTAAATAATGCTGTTTGTAAGCCAAAACCATTCTCAATTACAGACCATGATTTATGGCTTAGCTTAATGTGAGAACCTCAACTTGACTGCTTTTATTGTATATACACTGCATGTTTAATTATCATTCAGCAATTAAAATTGTTACCTCTTATTCTAACTTATTGTAAGTTGCCCTCGGCAAACTCAAATCTGGACAGTAAGCAATGTAATTAATGTAATTAATTAATTAAAATAAAATCCACAATCACATCTGTTCATGAGTTTGTAATATTTCAAAAGCGCCCAATATAATCTGTTTGTAAAAGAAGTTTGTCTGTACATGCAGAGGGCTTTGGGGGATGGGCAGCCATATAAATATGTCAGACAAACAGACAAATAAATGCAAAAATCAGCAATGTTCTTCACTTCTCTCCAATTTACTCTAAATGGCCAGAACTGCTTACTATGCCATGTTTTTGCCACAGAGCCCACTCAGAATCAGTCCATTTGATTCTTGGATTCTCTCAGGGATGGAAAGGCCCATGCTTAGGCCAAACCAAACCAGTACAAACCAACAAATGCTTCAAGATATATGTGCAAATACACACAGGCACACAAACACTCAGGCAGATGGTAACCAGCTGTCTTCCTCCTATACTTTAAATTACAGCCTAACATGAAAATATTACACACGTGATATTCACAGCAAATGTCAATGATGCCAAATTACAATGAGCGTAGCAAAATCATTACACAAATGCTGCCATTAAATACTTGCATCCCGGCACCAGTATGTATGCATATGTGTGTGTGTGTGTGTATTACATGTATATAGCCACCCATCTGACCCAAAGCAACTCTGGATGTGTATGTGTGTGTGTCTCACTCAGCATTTGCACATCATGCACAATTCACTATTTGACACCCACAGACACCCATGCACTTGAGACTTTTCCCATCATGTTCTTTGTCCCGGTCAAAAGCTGCAGGGTCTGACTGTAGCGAAAGGGACAATAAAATTGAGTTTGGACTATTTTAGTAACAAGCCCTATTTTTCTCTCTCACGAGAAAACCTTTCAAATATTTTCACTCTAGCTGGACAATCCAAATAACCCACAGGATATGTACAAAAGAGGGAAGAAAGCCGATTTGATTAATGTGCCTTATAAATCCTGAAGGAATGAAGAGGTTAAGCAAGCAGCAGTTTCAAAGAATTATATTAATGTAGCTATGAATTAAAATCAGCAGTGCTCAGTCAGGCTATCTAATCACTCCTATATTTCCAAGAAGCACCACCAACGTCATGCTTTATATTTCATTAAATGTACTGAGTAGTAAGCGAGGATACTATTTTAAAAGGGCTGAGTTATACAACTAGACCTAGAGTTAAGGCAGAGCTAAAATGTCTATTATTCTGGAAGGAACAGTAATCATTTCAGATTCTCTAAGCAGTAATATAATTAGATCATTCTAAACCCTGAATGTAATTATCTTTTGAGGCCCCTCTTGTGCAGCAAGATGAATTACTTTGCTTACCCCAAAATTATTTGGGCATCCTCTTCTGAATTAATCTTAGGACTTCTACCCCAAAGTCTTATACTGGCGACACCACTGTCCCTGGGTCACTTCCTAATTAACAAACTGAGCCTTTTAGTAAGGCAATAATGGAAAGGATGAAGCTTCCTCTATCACTGTACTACGAAGAGGAAAATAATGTAATAAAACTTACGGAAATTCTGTCCACAGGAGTGGCAGATCAAAATGAAAAAAATAATCCTATGTATTGCAAAAATAATCTGCTGCCTTTTTTTTTTTTTTAAACTTGACCTACACTGAAAAAGAGAAGTTACTGCCACTATCACAGAACACAGAAATCAGTCTTCAGGGTGAGAGTTTCACATTTTTTGAGTAACAAGTTGACCCTGCTTTGTCTTAAGCAGTGTTTACAATCAAACACCTATCTTCCTCCTGATCTGACTGGCACTTCCCTATTCTACCTGCCCACCATCACAAAAAAACAAACAAACCCAGCACAACTGTGGCAAGCTAAGAATGCATATGCAGTCCTTTTAAGGAGCTAGACAAGCTTCCATAACTGACTCCTGCAGCCCAAGGCAGCTTCAATACAATTCCACTTATTAGAAGTTTGGTGAGCGACCAGGTGCCCCACAAAATTGTACAGGTTTTCATGTACTTATTTGCTGGTTTTCTTTTCTATTCTGCTTTTCTTTTAGGAACTCAAGGCAGCTTCTCTTCATTTGATCCCCATCACCAAACCCTGTGAAGTAAACTGGGCTTATTACAGATAAAGACTGGTTCAAAAGTCACCCAGTGAGCTTCTATAACTGAGGATGAACTCCTGGTCCAAGTCCAGTATCTCCATATCAGTTCTTACTGAATCCCTCTGAGTTGTAGTAGTACTTGCAGCAGATTGCAACTGAGGAGAAAGCATGGTTATTTACTTAGCTTCTGGGACGAGAGCCACCTGAAGAGGCTCGCTAATCACTCAATCTTCCATTTCTAAAACAAAGAGAAAGAGAACCAGGAGAACCAATGTGGAGGCTACTAAAATACTTCCTAGCACTCAAAAGCAAGCGTGTACATATCAAACAATCTCTTAAACTCTGGCAAAAAAGTTATGTCCACAAGTCTCAATGGGCACTGTACCTCGCTGTGTGACATCTGTTTACATACTTCTCTGCCACCACTGCCTAGAGCAAGACGAAAGCAGCGAGGACTCTCCCCTTCAGCTGGCTCCTCCAAAAGGGTGTCCATCACATCCTGCATAGTCCCAAGCCATGTAAAGGAAGCAAATGGTCAGGTTTATTCAAGCAGATGGCTCAAATAAATTAGTCATTTCAATGGGTGGCTTGCTTAAGGTCAAGATACACCATGCAACTGGGAGCAAGGGGGGTTGCTTCTGGAGATTAACACTATTATACAATTTACATCTTCTCTGTGTGCTTCCCAGCCATCTGCTAACCCTGTAAATTTGTTTATAGGTACACCGTTCGAAGAAATATCAAAAGCTTCTTTCACAAAACTGACAGCATACTGTACATGAAAACTGCACATGTAACACCTCTGCTGCGTGAGCTGCATTGGGTACCAGTCTGCTTCTGGGTCCAATTCAAGGTGTTGGTTATGACCTTTAAAGCCCTTCATGGCATGGGCCCAGGTTATCTGAGGAACTGTCTCATCCCCATTACATCGACCCATCCCACCTGGTCCGGCAGGAAGGTTATGTTATGGACCCTGTCACCTAGAGAGTTTTGACTGGTGGGGTCCAGGAGGACAGCCTCTTCTGCAATGGCTCCCACCCTCTGGAATATCTTGCCCCCTGAGGTGAGACTGGCCCCCATTCTGTTGGCCTTCCGAAAGGGCATTAAGACCTGGATCTGCCAACTTGCATGGGGACCCAACGGGGGTTCACAGCACTGGGGGTGGCTGGTAGCCTGAGAATGCTCCCTCTGCTTTTTTAGTTAGCACTGTAATTTTAATTTTTTATCTTAATTTTTAACCTTTTGTAGTTTTTTAACGTATATATTTTTCTAGGATTTTATAGTTTTTTTATCTGTAACGCTGCCTAGAGTCACTTGTATAGTGAGACAGACAGCATATACAAATTTGAAAAATAAATAAATCTCACCCGTCACCCAATCCTGACCCTTATTCTTGGTTGGGAAAGTGGAGAAATCTTATTTAACCATACCAAGCTTAACAATCTAATTCTCTGCATTTTCAACTTAGAAGAATCTCTGCCCAGCAAGGGTTCTGATTTCTTGGGGAAGAACATTAAGCAGACGCTCTCTAGGGCATCAAACAACCTGGTGCTAATCAAAAATCTGTTCAGTAAAGATTTAGCACTGGAACTGAGAAGGATTTTGAGGAACAGCAATCAGGTGCATTTGAATGAGAGAACTTGCCATTGGGAAAAATTTAATTCAAGGCAGACTTCTCCCCAAATGTTTCAGTGAACTTACTAGCCACAATTTCATGTTCCCTTTGTGCAATTTCAAGGTGCATGCACTGAAAGTTAAAAAAAAAAAATGGGTCCCAACCCAATACCTCTTTACAGTTTCAGAGTAGGGCTACCTAGAAAACCTCAAAATTGGGGGTGAGGGCACTTGGGTAGGCAGCTGTCACTGTTTCCAAAGAATCCAGGGTTCTAGTCCCGGTTTAGAAAATATTTGAGATCAAACTACAAGTAATTCTGAATCTTTATTTCTCCAATAAAAATGTGCTGTTCTGTAAAAAAAAAAAAAAATGTTGCTGCTAGATATCCAGGGAGGCAAATGTTGTAACTTAAGTATTTGTCTCAGATATTGAGACTGCCACTACACAATGGCAGTATCTGTGTGATGATATCACCACTCACATTATTTTTGGATCTTTATGGTTGGTTGTGGATACCATTGATCCAAGGCAAATAATGCCAAGAAAAAAAAAATTAGAAGTTAATTTCTAGCAACTCTTTTGTGGATCCATAATTGTCCCCTGTCCAGGAGGAGGTAGACAATAGGACTAAGCATGAAAAAAGTAGTTATCAATGTTCCATCTCTTGTGTTACTAGATGCTTTGGAGTTAAGCTTCTGTTTCCAAGTTAAAATTGGCAAGTCCTATCCTAAACAAAGCCAGGTTATTAAGAAGTTAAGTTTGAAAATTAGGAAGATTACTTTCCCAATAGGTTGCAAATCCAAGGTTTGTCAGGCTTTCCAAAGCCAAATTCAGAATATTCACCTCCTCTCCATAATGTTTTGATCAATGGAATAATTCAAAGCTCACGTTTGCTTCAAGGTCAGTAGATGATTTGAATCAAAACAGTGCTCCTTGCTAATTATCAGTGTATGCCTCCAGGATGGAGATAAATGTGATCTAGTATTGCCAAAAGAGAGAATATTGGATAAACAAATCCTGAATTCAGAGCCCATCTTCAGGGGAAGATGATATGGTACACAGAAGAGGCACAAATATTATCATGGAAAGTCTGCCAAATGTACTGAAAAACAAGATTAGGAGCCTACACATTTAAGTGGAGGAATGACAGAGAAAGAGGATAGAGTGTTTGGAAAACAGAATAACTTAGGAAGTTCCTTCCTTGATAGACTTTTGTTTCCAATTATAGCCTCCAAAAGAGATTTTTAGTTTTTTTAAAAAACACACAGACAAAACACAAACACACATTAAAAATCCTATAACTGTTCACAGCTTGGCTATTCATATTAAGCTGTAATGTACTTTGGGTATAGGATGGTATGCAAATGGAGGAGGAGGAGGAGGAGGAGGGGGATTAACCAGGGGTTAGGGGTTAGAGTTCTGTGTAAATCCAGCCATTTTATATCAGCCTTATCTCACAAAAATATTCATGTTCTCATATTCATCAGCCTGACCTTCTTAAAGCATAGATCCACAATGCTTGGAGCCCAAGGGGTGCATTAGGTCTTGGATCTGTCCTCTGAGTCTGTATATGAGCATACACAGAAAGCAGTTTTCAGGAATCACGCATGGCCCACAAGTCATCTTCTATGTACCCCAGTCTTCAAGGAAGGAAAAGAAGTAGTTGCCTTTAAAATACTTTATTTCCCATTTGTTGCAAACTTTCTAAGTGCAACATTAACAAAGCCCCACAGGTTGAGTCCAACATCATTAACAAAACACCACATACAGTGGGGCAAAAAAGTATTTAGTCAGCCACCAATTGTGCAAGTTCTCCCACTTAAGAAGATGAGAGAGGCCTGTAATTTTCATCATAGGTATACCTCAACTATGAGAGACAAAATGGGGAAAAAAATCTAGAAAATCACATTGTCTGATTTTTAAAGAATTTATTTGCAAATCATGGTGGAAAATAAGTATTTGGTCAATATCAAAAGTTCATCTCAATACTTTGTTATATATCCTTTGTTGGCAATGACAGAGGCCAAACGTTTTCTGTAAGTCTTCACAAGGTGTTCACACACTGTTGCTGGTATTTTGGCCCATTCCTCCATGCAGATCTCCTCTAGAGCAGTGATGTTTTGGGGCTGTTGCTGGGCAACACGGACTTTCAACTCCCTCCAAAGGTTTTCCATGGGGTTGAGATCTGGAGACTGGCTAGGTCACTCCAGGACCTTGAAATGCTTCTTACGAAGCCACTCCTTTGTTGCCCGGGCGGTGTGTTTGGGATCATTGTCATGCTGAAAGACCCAGCCACGTTTCATCTTCAATGCCTTTGCTGATGGAAGGAGGTGTTCACTCAAAATCTCACGATACATGGCCCCATTCATTCTTTCCTTTACGTCGTCCTGGTCCCTTTGCAGAAAAACAGCCCCAAAGCATGATGTTTCCACCCCCATGCTTCACAGTAGGTATGGTGTTCTTTGGATGCAACTCAGCATTCTCTCTCCTCCAAACACAACGAGTTGAGTTTAGACCAAAACGTTCTACTTTGGTTTCATCTGACCATATGACATTCTCCCAATCCTCTTCTGGATCATCCAAATGCTCTCTAGCAAACTTCAGACGGGCCCGGACATGTACTGGCTTAAGCAGGGGGACACATCTGGCACTGCAGGATTTGAGTCCCTGGCGGCATAGTGTGTTACTGATGGTAGCCTTTGTTACTTTGGTCCCAGCTCTCTGCAGGTCATTCACTAGGTCCCCCCGTGTGGTTCTGGGATTTTTGCTCACCGTTCTTGTGATCATTTTGACCCCACAGGGTGAGATCTTGCATGGAGCCCCAGATCAAGGGAGATTATCAGTGGTCTTGTATGTCTTCCATTTTCTAATTATTGCTCCCATAGTTGATTTCTTCACACCAAGCTGCTTGCCTATTGCAGATTCAATCTTCCCAGCCTGGTGCAGGTCTACAATTTTGTTTCTGGTGTCCTTCGACAGCTCTTTGGTCTTGGCCATAGTGGAGTTTGGAGTGTAACTGTTTGAGGTTGTGGACAGGTGTCTTTTATACTGATAACAAGGTCAAACAGGTGCCATTATTACAGGTAACGAGTGGAGGACAGAGGAGCCTCTTAAAGAAGTAGTTACAGGTCTGTGAGAGTCAGACATCTTGCTTGTTTGTAGGTGACCAAATACTTATTTTCCATCATGATTTGCAAATAAATTCTTTAAAAATCAGACAATGTGTTTTTCTGGATTTTTTCCCCCATTTTGTCTCTCATAGTTGAGGGATACCTATGATGAAAATTACAGGCCTCTCTCATCTTTTTAAGTGGGAGAACTTGCACAATTGGTGGCTGACTAAATACTTTTTTGCCCCACTGTACTTGAATAGGAGGGCGCACTCTAACTCCCTTCGCTGAAACAATGCCATCTTCTGCAAACCAGGAGATGTGCCTTCTCGATGTCAGCCCCTATTCTATGGAACCACCTTCCTTCAGTTGGCCTCGATCCTGTTGGTTTTTAGAAAGGTGGTCAAGACCTGCATCTTTCCCTGGGCCTTTGGGTCATGATGTGCTGGAGCCCTGATTGGTCGATGGTGTTATTGCAGTTTGGATCACAGTTTTATTGTTTCATTGTTGTCTGTGGGTTTATGTACTGCATTTTTTGTATTTTTGTTTGGGGTTTTTTTGGTTAGGTTTGTTGCATTTTCTTTTTTGTAAGTTGCCCAAAGCCATCTTGGTTGAGCTGGGCGGTCAAATAAATGCTTTATATATATATATTGCAAATCTGAACTTGCCAGGAAAACAGATGGCTGCAGCAGCAGGATGATAATGCACAGATAGATTTTTGGCTACAAAATCAGCTGTACAGTCCAGTTGTTCAGGAAAGTGCTGCAGAAGAGGGCATGTGGAAAGAATGAGAGACATCACAAGACAAGAAACAGATACGGATCTTTGTATGTAAGTCAGTGCTTGCATTCACATCCAGACTACTTTTTCTCACTTAGCACTTTCCTGATAATATGATCACTTAAAACAAACAAACAGACCTGAAAGGTTTGGCTCGCAAATCTACAGTAGCCTTCCTTGCTACTCCAGATGCTTTGGATTTGAATTCCTTTAACCCCTTGTTTTAAATCCAATACTTTGGGAGGAAACTAGACTGGGAAACCTTGGCTTAGTGTGCTGTTCAAACCAGAAATCTTGTCTTTTTCATCTTTCTACAAGCCAGGGCCATAAACCAAGGTTTATTCATGTTTCATATTCATGTTTTGCTCACTTTACAAGCCAAGAGTCCTAATCTGTAGACTGCTCTAAACACCCACTTTGCACAATGATCAAGACAGCAGGAAGGAGCAAAATAGAAAGACAAGACTGCATGCCTAACTCTGAACTTTTTCACAATAAACCAGGATTTTCTGGAACCCTGGCTCATAGTTCCTAGAAACATGATCAGTAGCTAAAAGGAATGAAGGAGACTTGGTCAGCAGCACAAGTCACTGTCTTGCATGACATCTCTTATTATTCTTAGTTAGGAACTCCTAATCCATTTCTGGAAGGCATGGGAATTAGCTAACAAGATATATTAACATTTCATCAGTATTATAACTTTATCTATATTAATGTTTGCCAAAAAAGATACCTCAATTGCACAACAAGTATACAGGTAGTCCTCACTTATCGACTGCCTTGTTCATCGATCATTTAAAGTTACGACAGTACTGAAAAAATAACTTTACAACCAATACCTTCATTTACGACCTTCACAGCATCTCTCAGTCAGATAATCACCATTACAGTCAGTACACACTGTCCTGTGCCTGACCTGTTGTTTTTCTCCCCCCCCCCCCCCCCTTTTAGAGCAGAGAGATTATAGAGGAAGGGATTACAAGAGAGGAAGCAGGCACACAATGGGGAATATGCACCAAAAGGAATGTGGAGGCATTGGCAGCCCTAAGCGCACTCGACAAATAGCTGGTGTACAGTATTTCTCTCTGCTCTGTGAGGGGGGGAGGGAGGAAAAAATGGGTCAGGCACAGGAGAGATTGCCTACAGAAATCACTTGGGTTTTTCTCTTCCCCACCCCCCTTGCACAGCAGAGATATTGAATAGGAAGGGATTACAAAGAGTAAGCAGGCACACAACAGGGAATACACTGGGCTGTTTGCATTGCATGTTTGCAGCTCACAGCCCTGAGCACACTCAGGGCTGCCAACACCACCATGTTGCTTTCCATGTGTATTCCCCATTGTGTGCCTGCTTACTCTCTTATAATCCCTTCCTCTCCAATGAATGTAAATACAAGCATTAATTCCTTTCTTGCTAATTATCCCAGTGTCAGGGGGAGTATTCCAAAGGCAGGGGAGAGGTTAGGAGGCAAACAAAAGCAGGTGGTGTGAAACTGATTGGTCTTGTCAGTTTTGAGCCAGCAATGTCACCCAGTGCCAGGGTGCCATTCCAAAGGGCAAGGGAGCAGGGAAAGGGATAGCACAGTTGCAGTCATGTGATTTCCCACTTAGCGACCACTTTGCTTAATGACAGACCTGCCAGTTCCAATTGTGGTCACTAAATGAGGACTATCTGTATATAAACTGACTATACTCCTTTCTACTGTATTCATACTGGGATTCATCCTTCACTTGTCCTGCAATTAACTAACTTTTCTAAAAAAAGTGACTGGCTTAATTATAAATACGTATGATCTGAAATAGGCAGGAGGTAATTATTATGGCTGTACAGCACTTTGGATCAAAAAGCAAATAGGTGTTTGGGTGTGTGCATGGGTGCATACACGATACCTATAACTCCTTAAACCAGCTACACTTTTCCTTCGATGTGGCTGCTGCACGGTCTTGGGAAAATATGAATATTGTCAAAGGAGCTGCAGACAGAGGCTATGTATGTACCCATGGATGCTCTGAACCATAATAATTATGAATAGAAATATTTTAAAAATTGCTTGAGGGCAGAGAGGTGAAAGAGAAAAATGAAGCTATACCCAAGTATTGTATGGTGTGTTGCATTTAAAAACCTACATTATCTAATGCAGGGATGGCAAATGGCAACAACAAACCACATGAAACCCAATTTTGCAGCCTTCCCACTATACCACCAAAATTTTCATATATTTTGTTTTTTGTACTAAAAAGGTATAAAATGCATGTACTATATGTGAATCTTGGCCTTTTATCTAGGAATTGTGGGCTCTAACTGTTCAGAATATAAAATATGCTTTTGTGATTTTGAACAAAGTCCTTAATTGATTTATATATTCCGTTTGCTACATACCGATAGTGTGGAATGCAGTAATAGCAATTTAAAAGATAATATACCAATGAGATAGAACTGATTAGAAAACTTGGCCACCTTCCTCAAATCATTAAAATCTATGCCTACTTCAAAACAGCTTTAAAAATCTGTTTCCTTCTCCTTTGCCAACAGAAAAACAGAGATTTTTTATTTCATACCAATGTGCCAAAAATAGGAATGTGTTGACAACTGGCCTGTTTAATTTTTGTGAACCTATATGTAAGGTGATAATCATAAGCACACTTAGAAGGAAGAAGCATCCAACCTATTTATTATTATTAATTTTATTTGATTTAGATGTTGCCTGAATCCTGGACAACTCTGGGCAGCTCACAACATAACAAGTAAAAATACAAAATAAATAGGAACAGAACAAAAAGAACAAGCTAAAAAGGGGAAACAAGATGACAATTCTGGTCAACAGCACAAAAACACATATAACTACATCCAGCGAGGGACTCCAACCACCCTAGCCTGGGCCTGGGAGAACACTCAGGTCTTTAAGGCCCTCCAGAATAGCATCCGGATCTGAGGGGTACCCTCATTCCAGAGCGCAGGCACCACAACAGAGAAGTTACATTTCCTTGGCCCTGATAGATGACAATGTTTGATTGAAGGAACCCAAAGCATGCCAAACCTGCCAGCTTGAACTATTACATTACTTCTGAATCAATATGCATAAATCTGATAGCCCCACTCTTTGAAGAAGTGGCAATGATTTGTGGTTTAGAAAGCTGAGCTGCCCAATTCTAGTACATTTCTGGGAACACTACTTCTATGCTTCCAAGATGGCACAAAGGAGGTAGCAGAGGTCCTCTTGGCAATCTTCATTATCACCACTGGACTTCTGAGAAAAGAGACAATTTATCACTTTAGCCACCAACCCAAAACAGCTTGCCAGCCACATACAAGACATCATATATGGATGGGAAGAGACTACATTGAACATGGTGATCTGCAGGCTTGCTTTAAGATGCATGTACATACTAAGAACTACTGGAAATGCTGATTTCAGACGTTCATCCAAGGCAATCTTTCAAGTAGAATTATTAAAATAAATGTGGCATTAAGCCAAGAGTAAAAAACAAAAGCAACATACTGATAGGGGTACTAAGAACAAGCAGAAGGCAAGGCTTATCTTCTCTCCTTGCAGGTGGCCAATTCACACTCCTCATACGCAAAAACAAAAACAGTTTTTATCTGTTATTAGGTTCATATGCTGAAAATGTGGCTTACAGCAGAAATAAGAAAATCTGCTTTTTCTGTAGAATTGAAAATAATCTAGAACATATTGCTAGCCACAATATTTTACCCCATGTTCTCAGCAAGGTCTGTATCTGGGCACCCATCTTGCCAGAAAATATTTGTCATGTTTTTTAAAGGAAGAGTATTGCTATATTTAGATAGCATCACTGAAGCAATGAGCATGAAACTGAGCAAACTCAGGGAGGCAGTGAAGGACCGGAAGGCCTGGCGCAATATGGTTCATGGGGTCACGGAGAGTCGGACACGACTTAACGACTAAACAACAACAATTGCTATATGCTTCTTAGAAAGTTGAACTTTCTGGAAGTCTTTAAACAGGAGCAGCTACAGTACTAGGGCTTGAACTGAGAAGATACAGCTCAGAGAGGAGCTGCCCATGTGGTAAACCACCAGAACTAGACCATGAAATACTTTTCTTGACAGTGAAATACATTCTTGCACTACATACATTATTTATTTTGTACTGCTTTTTTTTTTTTTTAGCCTTGTTTTGTCATACTGTGAGTTGCCCAGAGGTGGTCTGGAGTTGGGCAGTGCCAAAATCAAATGACTGAATAAGTTTGGCAAAGGTTACTATTCTGTAATAGTAACAATGAAAAGACAGCTAAAAGAAGGAAAATCATGATTTCAATGGGAATGGAAGAACTGCAAGCCTAGCCCCAGTTCCTAAAAGAGATTAGTGACTTACAGTGCACCTTTAAACATTCGGTTCCTAAATTCTAATTTCATCCCCTGCTATTATCCGATAATATATCAGATCTGATAATAGATAAAAGAGCCTGGTAGCAAATAATACCAAATTAGGTCCCATAAGACTGAAATATCCCTGTCCCTGTCCACATGAGCCAGCAAAGGTAGTACAGTAAATAGTTCTGTTGGCTTTCTCTTGGTTCATATAGTTCCAGAGATGAAGGGGATGGCAATTCTAGAACTAATGCCTTTGGTCAGTAATATGACCTGAGCACATTCATGCTTGCACATGGATGTGGAAAATATGGACAAAATTTTTGAGACGAAAATCTGGGAGGATTTATATCTTCACCTATTTTTTCCACATGCATGTTCTTCACTGCAACCTTTCATTTACCAGCTTTCTTTCAGTGTGACTCCAACTTTAGAATTAAACATAGGTAAAGAAAGAGAGCTTTGGGGAATCAATGATTCAGATAAGCCCTCTTGTCTACTGAGGTGATTCTTCCCTGCAAACACCCCTGACTCTACACTGCCACTAAGTAGCGAATAAATTCTTGCTCAGGAAATTTGAGCATCATGCAGTTAAGTGATAGGAATGAACAATACCAGCATTTTTACTGTTCTTTGCTCTCTGTTGGAATTAAACTGAGTGACCTAATGGGCAGGGGGGGAAAGGAGAAGAAACATTCTTCTTGTAGAAAATGACCAGCTGAAGGTTTACTAAGGTACACTCCTTTTATAAGTATATACTGGAACAGTATTTCCTATCTGGATCTCCCCCTCAACCCCCAGCCCAACACACAATTTAAATGGTTGTGATTCACAATGATGAGCTGTGTTTCCATATTAGCTCTCACAAATAACCCCTTTTCTTGCCACTCCTGCCTCTTTAAACAAATGCTGTTTCTCTAAAGGATCTGTTCCTTTCCTGATGTATCACACCTCCAGACTGTTGCCAGAGAGTGTTAGTCAGCACTTCTTTTGCTCATTAATAACCTCAACAGGGAGCAAGAAGCAAAGCAGCAGCCTTTGATATTTTCTTTAGATGCAAAGTAGAACAGGGAAAGGCACTCCCAGACAAAGAAAAGAGATTTGTAATAAAATCATAGAAGGAATTTTAAGAGTACAGAGGCTATTGATTATATTTATCAGCAAGAATCCATCATATTTGATTGTTGTGATATACTGCAACCTTTTCCAAAGTTGATATGACTGCAATGTCAAGAATTCCCATACAGCATGTTACATGGTCTAGTGAGACACACAATGATTTGCAAACAATTTGAAGGGTATCATAGATGGTATCCAAAATGAGGCAGGAGCCAAAATAGACAAGTATTTGTCAAGTTGTTCCTATTCATCTTTCCATAATGGACACAAAGAAGGTGACACCATCCCAGTATTCATTTTTTGTCCTCCTTCCCATGTACATCCAATGATGGGAAAAGAGAGCCCAAAGTAGAGAGGAAGAGCTGCCATTTTTGGTAGGAGCCCCACATTCTAATAACATTTAATTTCTGCCCATAGTGGTGCTAGGACATACGCTATCAAAGCCAGCATTTCACAGTTCACCTCCACAGGAACTGTAAAGAATGTCCAACTTTATATCAATGTACCAATCTATGTAAGAACCAACATTAATATATAAAGTGCTTCAGACTTCTATAGCATATTGCAGGATTTCTATACTTGCAGGGGTGGTGGCCTATTTGATGAGTTCCAACCCTGGATTCTATGGATATATTTTCTATTCCATTCTATCCTTGACACATAGAAAGAAAGGACACAGGATTTAGCCATATACATGCATTTTTAACACTCACTATTCTGGAAGCAAATTCACAAAAAACAGCTTCCAGAGACAACCTATCTTTCCAGCAGATACACCTGAGAAGCAGACAGATGGAGATGGGCACTGCCCACAATCGTTCTTTTCACCCATGTAATCGTATCTCGAAGTGCAACATTGAGCAATCATTCAAATGCAAACGTTTTAGCAGGTATGATTCACACATTCAGCTGCCAGCCAGGCAGTACTGAGAAACTAACGGAAATGATACCAAGCGATGAATGCACATGTGAATTAACTTTTAAATTTTCTTTCAAAGAAAAAAGATGGGACTTTCAAGAAAAAATGGAAGGCATAACAAGTGGCACAGCTTAGAAAGAAACTGTAACACTAGGAAGGCCCAAGGAACTAAACTGTTAAAGATAACCACGTTTGTAGGCATCCTAGGGAATCACCTGGGGGGCACTGTACAGAGCTCCAGGATAAAATAAGCAGAAGGCAGAAAAAAGCAATAGCTCTACTAGTGCTAACTACTAACTACCCAGCCACAGAGAAGATACATTTTCCAAAAGAAAACTGCACATCTATCAAAGGCATATTAAGTAGTAAAAGGGAATTTTAATTAGTCTAAAATTTTGTTAGAAGCTATGTAAGTGGTCTGTCCAGGGAATCTCTGATCTCTTTCTCCTTCAGAAGATGGATTAACAGCAGCTTTGATCCTAAGCAACAGGAAAAATTCAATAAATGTCATAGCAGGAGTGGGAACATTGGGAGAAAACGAAGCACATGGCTGAACTTCTATCGCCTCTGAGAAATCTTGGGGGGGGGGGGTGAAGTACCAGATGACTAGAAGAGAGCAATGCTTGTTTCTATCCAAAAAAAAAAAAGGAGGCAGGGAACAGAACCCAGAGAACTATTGACTAGTCAATCTACACCAAATTTGCAGATGAGATAAACATTCAGAAGGAGGGAGAGAGACAGGGAAGGAAACTTAATTTTCTAGAAAACATAAATTAATTTCAAAATAGATCTGATAGGATAGAAAAGCATTCTGTAAAAACAACAGAATTAAATTTAACATTTGGAAAAATGAAATTAAATGCAATGATATAGGGTGAAGGATAATAATACTTGTGAAAAAGTTCTTGGAATCACAACTGAATGCAAACCGAATATGAGTCAGCATGTGACATGGCTGCAAAAAAGGCTGCATTAACAGAAATATAATTTTCAAGACTATATTATGCTTTACATCAGATCCTGCATCAGATCCTGTATCTAGTTCAGAACACAATCATCAACTGGAATCATCTACTCAGGAAGGAGCAGAATTACTATAACATGGTGCCTCCAACCCTGCAAGCAGTTTAACATCATTATACATGGTGAAGGGTATTAAGTGCTTCTGAGAAGTCCAATCGGGCAGTGCAAGTGAAGCTAAGCAAATACAGTTCATAAAGTTAGAGTAGATAAGCCATGCAACACTCCTGTATCCAATTTGCAGGTCTCAGCACTCTTGAGATCATGCTTCTAAAAGTAGCAAAATACCAACAAAATGCACCCATTTCTAAGTGGTTTAAGAGTGGAAAATCGAGCAGTTTGCCTCTAGGAGGCCTTCTCTTTCCATCCTCTCCTTAAAAAAATCTCAAAAAAGAAAAAGAGGCTAAAAAGAATGCTCATACCCTCCACATAGTATCACAGCATCACTGGATGGCCTCCTGCAGCCTTTCAGAAAGTTAAAAAGTTCAGCTGCATTCCCCCAAACCTTTAAACTTTACCTTCTCCAGGTTTAAGGGAAGAAAACTGTGACGTTCATCAGAGAGGAATGTCATGAAATTTGAGACAACAATGACGTAAGTTTCAATAAAATCTTATTAGCTTTGACAGATTTATATCAAAAAGCTGTACTGGAGCTAACAAAGTTACAAGCAAACTTCTAATTTTGAATAATAAATTAAAACTAGTAAATTCAATACAATTACATTTACATGCATTAAAGGTTATTCAATACATCATGATATTAAGCTGATACAAAGTTCATAGGAAGCTGCCCAATTCTATCTGAACCAAGTTATCAAGCTATTCATCCATCATCTCCAGGGGCTTACATAGTCAATCTACAGAGCAATTCATCACTTCCTCTTTTCCTTCCTGACAGTGGAAGGAAAGATGCAATGCTCTTGCAGAAAAATAGTAGATTCAAACACAAAGTCAAAACAATCCATAGATTTTTCTCTTGCAGATTTTATTGGGGTGGGGGAATGAGATCTAAAAAGATCCCATATAGAAATGCAAGAATCTGTTACTTTGCCCATATGTGGACTACATGGAAAGATATAATTCTTTGTTTTTTCCTAAAAAAAAAAAAAAAAAAAAAGCTCAGCCAGTAAAAAAAAAAAAAAACAGCATACTCAGTAACCTAGCTTTGTATTTGGAACCAATTTTGTATATAATGAGGAAACAGCCCACCTCCCTAAAAAAAAGGCAGCCCTGCAATCAGAAATAATATTATCACTTTTCAACTTTAAATACTTTCATTTTGCTTCTCAGTCAGACCATTCTCAGCAACAATAGAGCCAAAATGTTACTAATGAGATCCCAGTCCTGCAAAGCCTGCTTGCCATTGGGATCCCTTTTTGTTATGTGCTACAACATTTACAAATAACTGGAGCGCATTGTGCTAAATACTTCAAAGTTCTTAACATTATCTATCAGTACCAACATGTCTCAATTAGGTATATGAAAGCAAACTAGGACCTATGCCTAAAGGAAACAGAAGCTAATTAAGAAATGCAAAGACCCCCCACACTCCTCAAAGTCTTCTGCTTGAGTTGAGGACACTATCCTTCATTTCACTCTTACCTCTCCTTTCTATAGCAAGCCTACATGCTCTCAGACTCTGCAACCACTTTATTTCAATGCCTCTTCATGCAGGCAAGACACTTCCACAAAGCCCATGAGATGCAACTACTGTGCAGCCTATTACAGCAATGCATCCTTTAACTTCATCTGCACTTCTCAAAGGGAGCAAATGCAAAAACAATGATTCCTGGTTACGAGGATAAAATGAAAAATGGCTTCATTGTGAATATGCCACATACCCAAAGGTACATTTGTACTGTATTCCTGGTAATTGGTGCCCATCATTTAAAAAATCTCAACCACTGCCCTCAACATCATCATAATTAATAAAGGAAGGAACTAAGGAAGACCCACCATTCATCCCATTGTAGAGGCCCCTGTGATGGGGTGACAGATCATCTGCAACTTGTCTCCTTAAGGTGCCTTCTCTGCTGCCACTGCCCAAATGTTTGAGGTGCTCTGGACTTCCCCCATAGTGCTGTTTGAGATGCTCAGGACTAGTGCCCCTCACTTTTTGGAGGTGTTCTGTGCTTCCACTCAGAGCATGCTTTTGAAGAAGTTCAGGGCTTCCACTGCTGCTGTGCTTTTGATGTTCTGGACTGCTCCCAGGCCTATGCTTTTGAAAGTGTTCTGGGCTCCCACTCAACATGTGCTTTGGCAGTGTTTCTGGACTGCTACAGCTGTGCTTCTGCTGCTCTGCAGTACCTTTGGCAAGAGTTTTATGATGCTCTGGACTTGGTCCTTTTAGGTGCTTCTGGTGGTCAGGACTTCCAGAACTTCGGGGTTTGTGGAGGTGGTCAGGACTAGCACTCCGGTGCTTTTGATGCTCGGGACTTCCCTCACTCCTTGTTTTTTGGAGGTGCTCAGGACTTGAGCTTGAATGGTGCTTATGGTGATCAGGACTATCAGTGCTCCCAGTACTGGAGGTACTACTCCCATCTCCAACATCCCTTATGAATGTACTTGTGGCATTTAATTGGCAAAGACTGGCTTGGCTATCAATTGAATTTCGGCAGCCAGCAACACCACCCTTTTCTTCATCCAACAAGACACAAAGCTCCTTCAGTTCCAAGTTTTCCTTCACAACTTCTTCCTGCCTTACTTCCAGTTCCTTCAGCTTTTGCAAATATAAGGCAACCTCTTTATGCATCATGCTGGCACTATACCTGCCAAGCCTCTGCCATTCACGGGATACTTTTTTGCCTTTCTGCCGGTCATCATCCAAGAAACAACAAAGGTCTCGCAGCTCCTGGTTGTCTTCCTGCAATTTCTGATTGATGTCCTTCAAAACACAAGAGAAGAAAAACCGGATCTTATTAAAATTTGCATAAGAGAACACTGTTACAGCAGAAAACTCACAAGCTGTGAGCTTGTGAATCTCTTAGCTAGACATTTTCTCCCACATGACATTGTCAATGTAGTTTAGGTTAGCAACGCTGCATCTATTCAAGCCCTAGGCAAGATTGCTGAATATCCTGATTCTCAGGCACCGTGTCCATTCTTTATGGAGGTCCTACTTTTTCTCATGAACTATTTTTCTTCCTTTCTAAACCATTGTTTCTTGCCTTTCCTAATTTTAGTACAAGGACAGGGAACTTACGGTCCTCCAGCCATTGCTAAACTACAACTCCCAGCAGCCAAACCAGCATGGCCAAAGCTGGGATCTGTAGTTCAATGCCATTGGGAGAGCCACTGGTTATTCTATAATACCGATATTATACTGATTAGCTAATAGACTGCAATTTCAGTCTTTTAAGAGAAAAATAACAATTTCCCATACAGGCTCAAATATTAGCACCAAATGTTTGAGCGTGTGTGTGTGTGTGTGTGTGTGTGTGTGTGTGAGAGAGAGAGAGAGAGAGAGAGAGAGAGAGAGAGAGAGAGAGAGAGATATTGAGAGAGAGATATTGAGAGAGAGATATTGAGAGAGAGAGAGAGAGATATTGAGATTCCAAATTATCTCAGGAGAAATTCTGAATTCTGCTGTAAAGATAATTTTCTCCCACCAGAAAAAAAAAAAAATCTCAAAACCAAGTTATGATTTTTTTTGCAGAAATCATTGGATTTATTGTTATAGTTACATCTAGATTTACATATGCTCCATTTCCCACAGTTCTATTGTGTTCCAGAATCACAGAATAAAAATTTAAGGGCAGGACATGCAAATAGCATATCATCATGTAAACTGAAGAGAGCCAGCTTGGAGGGGGTTAAGGCATCAGGCTAGAAACTGGGAAACTGAGTTCTAGTCCCGCCTTAGGCACAAAGCCAGTTGGGGTGACTTTGGGCCAGTCACTCTTTCTCAGCCCTAAGGCGGCAGCAACGGCAAGCCATTTCTGAAATCTTGCCAGGAAAACCGCAGGGTCTTATCCAGGCAGTCACCAGGAGTCAACACTAACTTAAAGGTGCACACACACACACAAAAATATGTAAACTGAAACTGTATTTGCTATCAATGGAAGAACACATTTCAGAATAAGTCTGTAAAGTGGGCTTACTGTTAAGATTCTCACCAAAGCTGATCTTTATTACAATGATGTCCACAAGTACACTGTTCTGCTTTTGCCTACATAAGTGAATCATTATCATTTGCTTATGTGAGAAAAATATGTGTGATCCATTTAAGAAAAAAGTAGCAGAGATAAATCTACCTATTCCTTCAGCTCACATTCATCAACAAGGCTCTTAAAAAAAAAGTATACATTCAATATTTCTCTGTGTGCACATGAAATTACTGTTTGCATGGATGTTTTTAAAATTGTTATTTTGGTTAATTATATTTAAAGAAGTCAAAGCTTAGTTGAATGTATATAATGTTATGTCAGTGTATGCATGTGTGTGTCCATGTGTAACTGTATGTATACATACATACACACATGAATATGACAGAGGAAGGGAATTCAGGTAGTTCTAACTGAGTTCCCTTCCTCTGTCATATTCACATGTGTGCGTATGCATACATCCCTGTAATTTCCAATGTTTCATAATATATATGAAAAATTATTGCATAATACATGTAGCAGCAGGCTGAGCTCATAGGATAAAAGGCTGGAGGTCTCAAAATTTATTCTACCAGGGTTTACACACCCTGGTCCTACCTTAGTCTATTTGTTTGATAGTAATTGCTACCACCATCTAATTTCCAGAAGGCCTATTACCTGGTGTCTTCCTCCCTAACCCCAAAATGTAAGAGAGAGAGAGCCCCACAGCAAACAGGCAGCATTTAAAAGAACAGAACTTTTCTATTTATAGAAATAGGGTTTTTTTTCTTTCCAATAGAAAAATGTACAGGAAAAGAGAACGTTTTGCGAGATCATAGGATGATGCTGGTCTGCTCTCAGTTTAGAGGCCACTGTGATGTTCCAAGTTGCACATAAAAATGCAATCAATTAAGGACTTCTGGGGAAGCAATGGTGAAGTGAAGACGGTTTTGCTTTTAGCCGAGCCGAAACTGTGGCAGAACGAGGAGCCGAAGAATGAATCAGAGCCTCAAAATTCCTCCCTGGACAAAGGGGAAGACTTGGGATCACCCATAGGGCTCCTACACCAGTCTCCAGTGGGTTTTAGAGCTCTGGGAGCTGGGAGAGTCACCTTGCCCAAGCCACAGTTCGGAGCCTTCAAAGAGACACTGGGTTTGCCAACTTTCTTTCTTAATCACTTTTGAAAATGGCTTGTAAATTGCTTTTTGGATACTAAGAAGCTTCAGAAACACAAGTTTTATTTCACTGGGTGATTTTCCTTCAATCCTCAACAAAAGAAGTTTCATATAAGTTTAAGGACTTAAAGAAAAAAATTATTTGAAAATAAGCAGCAAAAGGGTGATCAGAACATTGATTTTGGAAAGTTATAAATGGACTAAGGGACTAGATTGACTGGAAATAAGATTTTGAAATTAACTATAAGAATCCTGCCTCTGGTTTGTTTATAATCCTATTAAAAATATATGAAGATCTTGAAGTTAAGTGTAAGAAATCTTTCCATGGAAAAATGGTGTGGATTAGAGAAAAACATGATAAAAGGAGACTTTGAAGGCTGGTTACTAGAGGCAATCAGAAAGAACTAAAGATTACAACTAAAGGAGAAAACCCACTAATACAGAATTGAGAAAAGTATTTTAACTCTGGAAGATTTCAAGGATATTTGGCAACAATGTACTAAGACTTTCTCTTAAGATTGTATGATACTATGAAAATGGGTTTTAAAATGGGTTTTACTGAGAATCTGGCTGTTTTGGATATGGATTTAAAAATGACAGAATACAAGAATGATATTGACAAAGATGCTACACAGGACTTACACACCAGCTGATGTTTTAATAATTAAAAGGGACATACAAATAATAAGTCAGAAGAGGGACTTGGATGTGTGGATTTCAGCAACTTGGACAACTTTCTTATTTTGAACTTACAAAAGAGACATGTTGCACTTATGAAGGAGTTTCTGAGAAAAGATAAAAAGAGAATGAAAAGAAATCAGCTTTTGGGATATTACTTAAACAGAATAAACATCAAGACTTTTAAAACCAAAAAGAAGGATTATAAAGTCAGTTTGTTCAATTAAGGTTAAAATATATGATGCTTTTTCTTCTAGTAGTTTTTAATGGGTTTTTTTTGTCCGGGAATAAGTGATGAGACCTTAAAGATTTGCTATTAGATAAGATATGGGGAGAAGAGATTTTTTGTTGTATGATTAGAGAGAGTGATGGGTTATGATGTTAAAATTGAAAGAAAGTGTTAAATCTGTGAAGGAATTTCTGAGAGGAGACGAAGAGAAAATGATAAGAAATTAATTTGTGGGATATTATTTGAAGGGTTTAAAGATTACAATTTTCTGGTAGCTCTTAATGGAATTTTTTTTATTACGTTTGAAAATGAGTTTTTATAGGTTTGCTTATAGATATAAGATAAGATATGGGAAGAAGAGCTTTTTGTTATTGTTATTGTACTTTTAGAGAAAATGATAAATTACTGTGTAAAGGAAAGGAAAGGAAATAAAATTGATTTGTTTAATTTATATATATTGTTATTTCTGGTAACTCTTAATGGACTTTTGCTGATTAAGATTAAATATGAGGTTTTGTTATTTACTAATAAATAAAAGAGATACGGGATGAAGAAATCTTTGGTTGAAATGTTAGAGAAGGTGATAAGTTACTGAAATTGTCTGTACTTGTCTTGATGGAGGGGGAAGTCATTTCTTTATATTTTTTCTTTATATATATTTTTTCTTCCCCCCCTTTTTTCTTTTTCTTCTTTTCCCTTTGCACTTTTTATTCTTTCTTTTTATATTTTTCTTAGTTTGTATGAGTTTTTTATCTCTGTATTTTTAAACTTTAATAAAAATCATTAATAAAAAAATATAATCAATTATCTTGTATAGAGAAAACAGATGCCAGACACAATAAAGCATTAATTAGCAGATATAGAAAAAAAATGAAACTTAGTACTCAGCTAACTTTTTCCTATTCCTCTAGAGAACAAACTCTTGGAACAGATGTTATCTCTGTGGCAATTTGTTACTTGGAAAACCCTTCCTCCTGCAAAATCCAACTTTAATCAGAGGTTAAAGAAGAATCTTAGTTCTCTCTTTCTCCCCAAAGCCTTGGCACATATCTTCCTCTTTTTTTCCCAGAGTTCTGATTGCACTTTTCGAAAGAACAAAAGGTCTTCCATCTAGAAGGAGAGGGACTGGGGAAATCTCTTTTTGCTACACACTAAAGTAATAACTCTACCTCAAGAAAACGTTGGTTCAAATCTTTGAGATAGCAGCTTGCTGTCTGGCATGAGGGACCGGCAGGCAGCCTGCAAGGATGAGGAATTGTAAGTTACCCATTCACTACTGTATTTAAAACTAGAAACCATAAGGCTGGGACACCTGCATACAAGGGCATTTACTTTGCTAGATGGTAGCCGAGATGAGGTTCTACTATACAAGTCTTAGGTGCAGCCTCAGATACCTCTAAACTGACATTTTAATATAACAGAGGAAACTTTTACAATCATATTAACTATATTATATGAAGATTATTTAACTCTATGAAGAAGTAAGTCCAAAGGATGAAAGTAACCACCAGTAACAAGAGGCAAAGAAGATATTGAAAAACTGCTTTCAGGCCCTCAAACATGAAACAGGCTCTAAGGACTCAAGGGAAGAAAAAGGGACTTTGACAAACAGGTGGTAGGACAATGGACCCCTGAACGGGAGATGGCAGGGAGCTGCATCTTTCAAGAAGATAAACAGAAGAGTCATGGGTTGAAATGCATACAGAATAGTAAAAATATATTTGGCAAAACCATAGCAAACTTGACCAGGAGAGCTTTGCCTTGATTCTATAGGTAGGATGAAGACAGATGACATAGATATATAGATATAGATAGGGATATAGATTTTAAGGATTTCAGATAAAGACATGAGCACTGTTGAGAGTGTGCTGTAATGGGACCTATTAAACCATTCAATGAGAAGCAGAAAGAACACTGGCTCATAAAGTTCATGGCCTCTATTATCTATACACTATAAGCCAGTATGGGAAATTTTTAAAGATGAGGTTGAATTCCTTGTAGAGGAAGACTAAAATGATTTAATAGGTATAACAGAGGCCTGGTGGGATGACTTCAATAAGTAGTAAGTAGCAATTTAAGTACACCATTTGTTCAAAAGAAATGGAAGAAATAGAAGGGAGAAGGAGTTGCACTCTTTGTTAAAAGTATCCATACCTGATGAGAAATCCAAATGGATCAACTTAGAGATATTCTAGAAATAATCTGGGTTAAAATAAATGGAGGGACAAATAAAAGTAAAAACACCACTGATGTTGAATATTGCCTGCCTGATCAAGGAGATGTGAATTATGATCTCAAACAACAAATTGCAGATATTTCAGTGACATATAATAATAGTGATGGGAGGAGAAGGGGTAATTATTCTGTTGGGAGACAAATTTTGTGAAGCAGTCTTTCCATAAAATTGTAAATGTATGTTGCTGACAATTTTCTCCTTCAGAGGGTGGAAGACGGCATAAGAGGTTTATCTATTCTTTACTTGATATTAACCAACAGAGAAAACTTAGTTGAGGAAGTGGAGACAGCAGGAACTCTAGGAGAAGAGGACTAAGAATCAGCAAAGATGGACTACCTGATCCTGACAGCAATGGGTCACCCAGAGCCTCCCTTGTAAACTAGAGACACATCAGCATGAGATGCAGTCAGAACAGAGGAACTAGGCCCTGGTCCAGGCTCTGAATGAATCCATAAGGTTAAAGGCCAAATATCTCAGAGAGCAGATGATGAACCCACCCAGAGACACTAAGGGTGCCATATAAGTAGATCCCTTTGAAGAAAAAGAACTTACAGAAGTGTTGGGAGCTGTCCTCAGGAATAATGCAGAAAAGTACAAGATGTATGTATGTACAAAATGTACAAAAATGTACAAAAAGTACATTACCACCACCACTCCCACCCCTTAGCAAAGATAAGAATTCCAAGTTAATCGAAGGAAGAGGCAGCTAGATATGTCCAACAAGTTTTCAAAGTTTTAAGTTTTGCAAGTGACCACCCAAATGGATACATGGATGTAGTGATAAGGCAAATTGTTTACTGCAGTGGATATAGCTTGGATGTGATGAAATACGTCAAATCCTCTGATGTTTGCCAAGGACGTGAGAACAGCTAAGTCAGGTGAATGCATTAATGCGCTTCTACAGTCTTTACTAGTCATGGCAACTGTATTTCAGAGTGGCAATAGACAATCTAAAGCCTCTCTAGCTCAGGGGGAATGAAGTTACATCTCCAGGGCCAGATAGATTGTATCCTAGAGTAACAGAACACTTGCTAGATGAAACTCTCTCCATTGTCTTTGGGAAATCTTGAGAATGAAATACCAGTAGACAAGATGAAAGCAAATGTTTTCATCTTCAGAAAGGAGAAAAAGGAGGACTCAGGGAACTACAGATTCTCAGTCTGACATCTTGTGATTCTAGAACAGACTGTAAAGTTGATCCCTAAGCACACTGATCAGATTGATTCCTAAACACATTGGGAAAATACCGTTACTACCAGAAATCAATGTGTTAAGAACAAATCTTGCCAGACTAATCTTATCTCATTATTTTGATTACTTAACTTTCATAATGGATTGTGGAAATGCTGCAACCCTTTCAGCAAAGCACATGAAAAAGTGCTCCATGACATTCTGAGTAGTATGCTAATTAAATGTGGGCTGAATGGCTCCTCAATGAAGTCGATACAAAACTGGCTCAAAGGATGCTCATTAATGGGTCTACATCAAACTGGAGTGAGGTGCCATTAGGTTCAATCCTGGTTTCTGTATTCTTCACCATTTTTATTAATAATCTGAATGAAAAGGTGGATATAATATTTACCAGATTTGCAGACGACACAAAATTGCATAGCATAGCTAATGCTCTCAATGGAAGAAATAAAATTTGAAAGGATCTTGGTACATTAAAGAATTGAGTTGAAAAAAACAATGAAATGTAAGAAATAAATGCAAAGTTATTTATTTAGGAAACAAAAACCAAATGATATGACATACTTGGCAGGTATCTCTGAACAAAATCTTGGAACAGATTACTACAAACTGAACGAGTCAACATGATGTTGGCTGCGAAAAAGGCAAATGCAGTTTTAGACTATCAACAAAAGTAGAGTTTCCAAATCACAGGAAGCATTTGTTCCATTTTGTTTTTGTATTGGGGAGATCCTCCCTCCCCACTCCATCTCAAATGTTGTGTTTAGTTCTGGGCACCACACTTTGGAAGAATTCAGACAAACAGGAACAGGTTCAGATAAGAGTAGCAAGGATGAGCAAGGAAAAGAAAGAAAGTCTTAGGAAGAACAACTGAACAAACTAAAATGTTTAGCACTGAGACAATAAGAAAGATCGGATGCCACTCTTCAAATACCTTAAACAATGTGACAAAGAACATTCTAACACCAGTTCTCCATCATCCCAGAGTGCAGGACACAAAATAATGGATTCAAGTTACAGGAAGGCAGATTCCAATTGAACATTAAGGGGAAACAGAACAGCAGAGAACCAAATACCCAGAGTGGCTGGGTCCCTTTCACTGGATGTTTGGAATACTGTGGAATACAGACAACCATCTGTGGGTGATGCTTTAACTTGAATTCCTACACTGATCAGAGAGTTGGATTCAATGATTCTAAATGGCATAATGACATCTATGTTTTGGTCTAGTGATTAAGGCACCAGGCTAGAAACCAGGAGACTGTGAGTTATAGTCCCACCTTAGACATGAAAGTCGGCTGGATGACTTTGGGCCAGTCACTCTCTCTCAGCCTACAACGTCAGGCTCAGGCGACAAGCCAGTCAGTCAATTCCTGTCGCAACCAATGGATCAACATTCAGTTGATAAAAAAAAAAGTGGAGCCTGCACCTATGGGAAAAACACTAAGAAGAAGTCGTTGTCCTGATCCTACCCAATACTTTTTACTTAGATTCTCATTCCAGAAAAAGCTGCACTTTTTTTTATTGTTCTTCCTTTTATTAGTAATGGAAGGGGCTCACCCAGTTTTATAATTCTAAGAAAGCACCAAAAGGATAGTCTTTACTGCAGAATATATTTTAGATGAGAACCCATCAACTAAGGTTTATCAATAAGCTCAGTTAAAACTCCTTTGAGGGAGGTAAGGAACTAAAGTTTAATTCAACAATCCACCTTCAGGAAGAAAAATCTGTGCAGCGTTTCCATCTTCCTCATAAAACACGTATTTAGTTTTCCTTCCAGCTATAAAGTTGACAAAATCCCAATCCTTTCCTCTCTCCTTTTGTAGTATAATGTTAGATGTTAAGAGAACAGGAAATGGAATCGGGATCAATTCCCTTCCTTCACTGTTCCTTATGATGTTAAATCATGGCTGGTCTTGAAAGTAAAAGGAAACTGGGAAGAAGGCTGGGGAGAGGGATGATTTTAAAAAAATCCATCTTAGTTTCTCTGTTATTCCTGAGACTTAGTTCTGGTGTTAAATAAATATTTTGGTTTAATGTGCAGGATTTTTTTTTCTGAAGACCTATAGCATCAGCTTTACAGGGATGGGCAAGTTATTTTCTGTACTGAAGGAGGAATTTAACCCTTACCATCATTGCTTCAAACTAGTGAAAACAAGTACAGTATGTTCCTTGGATGGTGCTATTTTCATTATATCCTACTAGCACTCACTGGTGATTTGTCCCATTTCAAAGTAAACAGAAGCTTCAGAAGAAGGCTTTTTCTCAGGAAAAGCCCCTCTCTATGCTTCCTACAGTTCCAACAATTATCACACACTCCTCCAAACTGACGCTATTTTAGAGAGATCAATATTTAACAAAGTTGAATATTACATGCTAAGATGTGGTATCATGCCTATTTTTTCCTTAAGGATGTGTTATGTACCCAACACTTTAGTCTAGCCTTCCAGATATGTTAGGCTACATAATACTAGTACGAATTCTATCATATCTGGAGGACATCTGGTTGGGGAAGGCGACTTATCTAGATTTTTTTTATACAATATGCAAAACAGCCCTAAGCCACGTACTTTTTTTCTAAGTAGAAGTGTTTCTCTCTTTATTTATCTTTCTGCTCAAATTGCCCTTCTTGGGTTGCTTTTTCACTCTCCATCAGTTCTCTCATCCCCCTGCCGGTTAAAAACCAGCCTGCATCGGGTAACTTTGAGATACAAAATAAAAATGGGGGGAAAGTTAGCAAGTATTTTCTTTCGCACCCTTCTTCCTTTACTTAGCTGCATGTTTCCCCACCCTGATTTTTTTATTAAAAAAAGAAGCAGAAGTCATCTTTTAATACAAATTTGAGCCTTCTGTGATTTTATACTCTGGGTTAACCAAGTGCAGCATTTCAGAATTTTAGGTGTCTCCTGCATCAGCTGGATCAATAGATCGCCAGAGATATCACTAACTATATAATCAGGTAGAGACAGACAGAAAAATCAGCTTTTTCTCCCTGCTTCTTTTTACTGGATTAGAACTAAGTAATCTGCCTCTTCTAAATGCATCAGAGGCTGGGAATCAGTGTGACAGCAGAAAAGGACAAAACTGCAGACTTTTCAAAGCCCATTAAAAGAACTGGGTTATGACATAAACCAGGCATGCTAAGGTCCAAACAGCAGCATGGAAGGTATATTATAAAAGAGGAAAGAGCCACAGCTCAGAAGAATACAGTTCTATTCATTCCCTGACGTATTGAAGTATGGCTGAAAGACTTCCAGCTGAAGCCTGGAAAGGCTTTCTCCATCAAGAGTCTATTCTTAAAAGTCTGCACGCAGAGGATCAGCCAGAGTTGTACTCACTTGCATTTGATTTTGCCTCTAGGTGACCAGGAAGGAAAGTTTTACAAAAAGTTATGACAGTGGTATTTTGTCAGGGGATGTATTTATAACAAGCTTTATCAGCAAAATAGCTGACCCTTTACCAAGTTCACAATCTTTCCCAGATTTACTCATTTATTACTAAATACAATCACAGAGTATAAGCCATGGGAGATCCCAGATGGATATTGTCAGAGAACAATATGAAATTACAAAACTTCATTATTGTTACTATTGTTATTACAGTTATATTCCAGTCTTCCTCCAGATGGCCCAGTATGGCAAGCATAATTCTCTGACCCCATTTAATTCTCATGACAAATTTATAAAATAGGTTAGGCAGAAAAGGAGATTGGCCCAAGGTGGGGCTACTTAATTATCCATCACTTCCCATGTTCAACTAAGAGAATTCCTCTAGTAGAAAGGAAGGCATTTCTCTACTTGAAGTCCTGTGAAATTGTTACCCATCAAGATAGGTAACCTCACATTTCCTAGGAAGTTTGTTTTCAACTGTAGGTCACTTATTGCATTAAAGCATCTTTTCAACTGGCTATACTTAGAATGCCCCAAGCATCAGGGAAAGGTGTCTCCTTCACTGGAGGAGGCAAAGGCAAATCACCTATCAGATGGCCAATTCTTATAGAAAAGATTGTCTAAACCACTGTTTCTCAACCTTAGCAACTTTAGCATGCTGGCCAGGGAATTCTGGGAGTTGAAGTTCAGACCTCTTACAGTTGCTAAGGTTGAGGAACACTGGTCTAGACTGCTAGGTCAACCATGCTACCTTGAAAAACCTTTACACATTTTAATACCTCCCATTCCAGACACAACCTCCCAACACAACCTCTTGAACTTTAAGGAATCAGTCCATCTTCAAAAGAAGACGGAGGATAGGTCTCACTCCTGAGAAGTTTACAAATTTAATTTCAACCAGAGAAAATAACGTAGGAATTGACAGAAAAAGATTAAAAACTCAGTGAAACAAATCTCAACTCCCGATGACACATCCTTTTGCTACAGCATCCTTCTGGGATGTTGTTGTGACTCCCCACTCAAGCCTATCTCCCTGGAATTTACTGGCATTCTCCCAACTAAGTACTAATCAGATCAGGCCCACCTTACCCTTCTGAGACCAGTTAAACCTGGCTCAGTGCTGTTACCTACCATAGACTAAAAAGAAAATACCCCCTCGAGTCAAACATAGACTTTTTTGGCACCAGTTTCAGAAGAAGCTTGCAACTGCTTTTTCAACTTCTCAGCCTAGCCTATCACCTTGAGATTTCCCAGTGATCTCCCTTCCAAATACTAACCACATCCAACCCTGCTTAACTTTTTCAAACCAGCCAAGACCAGCTAAAGGTACTTAAAGGGATATACTCACAAATTCAACTTTATGTACTCTCTCCATTAGAGATTGTTAGGGAGCTGTTTGAAGCTATTTCCATGCTAGTCTTTTGTAGCCTGGTGTATCCATCCTGATGCTGAGATGTTAATGAGAACAGGATTAATATTGCTTTAACAATGGCTGGAAGTTGCTAGAAGCCTTTATAAACCACTAATGCAGAAATGGCTTAAGACAAAATCCAGCTAGTTATGTACCTGTAAGGACTTTTGAGGGGATAGTTATGATCAGATCAGGTGCCTGCTCCAACTGGGCTTGCCTTTCCGTGCACAGGGGTACCTACCCGTAATCACTATAAAAAAGAGTCAGGAGATGAGGCAGGGCTCAGGGAAGATATCATTACAGAGCTTCCTTCTGCTCTTCCCACAGGGCCTTCTACACTGACTTTCTAGTAGGAAGGACCCTTCATTGTTTGAATACATTAATTAAAACTGCAGTAAAGAGTATCTTTCTGCTACTTATAGACTGCCTTGGAAGAATCTGTATCCTGGGAGCCATGATATAAACAACTGTAGTAAGTCAGTAAACTGTTCCGCTCTGCCTGATCTCAACAGGGTATCTTTCCAAGCTGTGCTGCTCAAGTATTTTTGGACTGGACAGGCTACAAATTGAAACTAGGGCTTTACATCAACAGAAGCATTTCTCTGTAGTGCATAACAATCACAGTTATGTGAATTTCACTGTGTAACACAGAGACACACAATGAAAACAAAACTGTAAATTTGTATTTTATCTTGATTTTAGGTTTCTTTAGCGTGTTTTATGTTTTTAGGATGTAAACCTCCCTGAATCATTTTTTTAGTCTGGCAGTGTAAACTAATAAATAAAATTGGATATAGGTTTGCAAGCAAAGAACCATTCCACTCCTTATACTGACCAAGCAATGAAATAAATATCTGCATGTATACTCATCACATGTGATAATCAAAATCTTGGTATTTCATATTTTTCCTACCAAGAGGTATATTTAGCACGAGGCTGCTCATGGTGCAACCAGAGTGTACCTTGCAAACGCTCAAGAGACGTACTACTATTATGTCTACTATCTGGGTCTGAGTCCAAACAAACCTTTTCTGGCAAGGAGATAAAGACAATGGTGAGCTATCTAAAGTTGTTATTTTTTTATATATAATTACAGGTGATAGTGAAAGAAAAAAGACTCACTTCATGAGGCTAAATCAATAGGGAAGTTCTCCTGCACAATACCCACCAAAACAACCAAGATCTGCCTTAGCGTAGGGGTAGGCAGGTTTGTGGGGCCTACTTGCATTTTACTAGAATCCCAAGATCCAACATTCAGCAACTTTTCCTAACCTAGTCCTGGGGCTGTTATTCCCAGGATGCTGGCTGGGACTTCTGAATGTTGGAGTCCCAGTGCACATGGAGAACTTCAGAAGGGGAAAACAAACTTTAAATCTAGGGATTTGTTTTGAGGACCAGAACAAAAGCACACACGCAAACCTTTTATAGCAAAATCTCTACCTAGTTTGCCCCACCTTTCTTCGTTACCCCGGTATAAAAGGACAGGGAAAATTAAGCCATGTTGTTATTGCTGCTCCTGCCATGATTAAGTGATATGGGGAGATGGCCCTGGACTTTCTACAAGGGGCTACACAGTGGCTCAAAGCTGATTTGCAAGGACCAGATCTTCTCAGCCCGCCTTTGCTTCCCTTTGGCACCCCACTATTTTCTCCTCCATCCCAGCCTGTAAATGTCCTTTTACCTTGAGTCCCCGGATCTCGCCCAGGTGCAGCTGCAAGCGGCGATTGACCTCCCGGATGAGGTTACTGTGGTCCAGCATGGCGCTCACTTTCTCTGCCTCAGCTTTACGAAGGCTACGAATGAGGTCTTCTTTGCTCCACTTCAGCAGCTCCTCATCTGACACCTTGCAGAGGTCTTCAGCCGGCCCCGCTCCGCAACTTTCTGATCCCGTCGAGGTTCCGACTCCACTGGCGGCCGCCACTTTGGACATTTTGGTGGGTGAAGTTTCTTCCTGAGGTCACAGCAAGGAAGGCTCAGGTTCTGGGAAACCCTCAAGCTTACTCCGGGTGCCCCTGCAGAGGAATGAGGCAAGGGTACCCTTGCAGTCCCTTTCTTTAAGGAGAACCAGCCCCCAATCCCTTGAGGGACGTTAAACAACCGCTTCCCTCGACCAATACAATAATCGCTCCTCTGTGCCAGGTAGACGCCTTCAGAATCCAGCAAGTGGAGCTTTCTAGTCAGCCGTTCCTTCTCCCAAACTTTCTTCTGCCGCTGCCCTCAACTCGCTTTCCCTCACTTTCCACCTGTGGCTACGGATCTTCCTCCCTGGAGAGCGGGCAAGGCAAGGAGGGGAGTTCTGGCAGTTTTACCGCCCAGGGAAACAGAGGGACAACCTTCAGCCTTAGTTTAATCCTTCCTCGAAAGTCAACTAGGAATTCTGCAGTTTCACAGAGACACCTTCGTGCAAGGAGGTCTTCTTTCGGAGGAGTGGGGAGACTGTGCCCTCTTTTGCAGAGGAATAGCCACACGTACACTTAAGTGACTGTGACAAAGGATAAAAAGTGGCATCACAGCTTGTAAAAGGCAGTATTCGAGCCACCCTCCAGAAGATCCTGGAAAGGCGGGCGCCCTCAGACACATCCAGTGAAGTGCAGTGGGAACGGCGGGTTATTTGCCCCACGAAGAATCAGCACCCGAAGCGCTCGTTGCAAAACAGGTCCCATTGGAGGTGGTAGCTATGTCTTCCCCAGATTAACAAGGCGCACCCTCTCCCCTGGAGAAGGCAGGGCAGCGGGGAGTGGCACGATTTGCGTATAAAGACCCCAGAACGGAGGAGAGAAGCAAGAGAAGCGCAACTATCTGGCCGGCGCACCCAGGCCGAGCACAGACCGAGAGTAACGGGTGGGGGCGGAGCTGATGTGCAATGAAGTGCCCTCACCAAACCTCCGGGATAAACGGGCTGGGTGGGTCCTCGAGCAGATGCTGCGATGTGTGTGGCTGGGCTGGCGCAATCATCCCCCGGCGCCCCTCCTCCCAAGAAAAAGCCCCCGCACAAAACCTTCCTCCCCTTCAGCAGCCGCTCAGGAATAACGGCGCATCTTCCACACGCCTTTTCTCAACTGGGCTCGTCCCTCGCAGCCATCCTCCGCCTCAGGAGGAAAGCCTCCTACCGTTTCCACTTGTTCCTCTGCAGGGCGCCTTGCCTCGCCCCTACAGCCCGTGCGGACGACTCTTTTCAGCGGCGTCGAGAGCTGTTGCTGAACCCGACGCTTCTCCGAACTGCCCAGGGCGTGCATTTGGGACTACGGTGGCCCCGCACACGCAGCGCGGGCGGCATTGCTCACTTTGCAAAAGACAAGTGGAGCGAGCGCTAGGAGGCTGGCTCTTTTCACCCGGGAGGCGGCAGGACACGTGCGAGCCTGGAGGGAGGGAATAAACCGGTCGCGTGGAGCAGCTCGAAGGCGCCACCTCCCGGCGACCGCTGGCATATTTTGAGCCCGCGATACTTAATACCGGTGTTTGGGCTTGGATGTTTTTTCATTTGCAGCGTTATATAAAGCTGTCGGTCGGGGTTGACGTTCATGGCGGCGGGGAGTCTGTGGTTCTGCTCTGCAGAATGAGTAGGAGGACGTGCCGCAAGGCCGGCTTGCAAGCCTGCGAAGTCAATGAAGTAATGCAAATCTCCACGGGAGGAAGAATAGTGCCATCAAACTCCCACTAAAAATGACCCAACATGGCAGCTTTCTTAGCACCCAAAGTTCAAGTCATTGTTATTCCCCGTTCAGAGCCCGGGGGGTCTGACAATTATTCTGGCACTCCAAGAAATGATGTCATTGCTTTGCTGTGGAAGAAGGAAAGAAAGAAAAGTCCTGGAGTTGCGCTCTCGTGTGTTCGATCTTTTCTGTGCCTTGGAGGTAGCTTTTCTATAGGCGGTTTGCTGCCGCCTCTGCTAAATTCCTGGGCAAAGGTGCAAGACGCCGCTGTTGAGTGAAATTCTTTATCTCAGCAAGGTTTTATGTCTTTTTAAAAGACGTTTTAAAATGTTTCCGTCTTCCAAAAAATGCAAATCAGTGGTGCGCAATAGCCAGTCCTCAGTGCTTTAAAGTGCCAGATCTTTCATTTATCCATGCATGAATGACCTTAATTGTTTCTTGTGATGTCTTTCCATCACCCTAACTGTGAGAGATACATAACATCTTCATAGCATCACTCAGCCGTTGTCGAAATTAGGATAAAGCCTGTCCACATTACTGTTATGTTGGCACAATTATACTTGGATGACTGTAGAAGATGCTATAAATCATTTGTGCAGAAATGAACGAATCCACCAGACTCCTGCACAATTGCTGGCTTCTGTGACAAAGCCACAGACCTGTTTTATGCATGTGTATATGTATTTTGTGGCAATGTTTATCCATGGAAAAGAAAGCTATGTTGAGAATTTGGGAGTGAACTTGTGAGGAAGCTATTTAAATGACTTGAAAGCAATGGAGCAGAAGCACTTAGTGGCAAGTGAAGCAGAGTTGAAGAAAGGAAAGGTGTAGGAGCATGAAAATTCTGGTCTTTCTACCTAATGCCTCTACAATACTTAATCACAAATGGGCCAAACAGGACAGTCAGAAAATAGTTCTGAAAACAACAGTATCTTCTTGCCTGTTAAGAAGTGCTAGAAGAAGCTGGGAATCATCCCATTCTGAAAACATGTCTCTATCCCATTTAATGAACAGCTTTATTCAAAGTGCAAAGCAGGTTTATGATTTCATTGCAGAGACAGTCTGAAGGAGATTAATTCATGGCATAGTAGAGATGCAGGTGAAGATCCAATGAACTCAAACCAACACTGATTGTGGAGAATTATGAGGAAAGAGGTAAGAAACGGTAAGATAAAGAGTTATGGTTTTCAGCTGTTCTTGCAAGTTGCTGAAATTTACCATCCCATTTTCCAATGGATGATTCCTGGGAAGGCTGGTCCCTGCAGGTTGCTTTTAGCCTAACCAAAAGGCTTTCAGATTTACATGGCTATCACGCATATGGTTTCAGGCATTAAAATGAATGGAGCAATTGAAGCTAGGCAGGGTGTGGGAGGATAAACTAAAAGGGCCAGTGAGACATACGTAGCTGTCCACCACCTTTGCCTTGGTGTTCCATCACAATTTGTTAGATTAACACTGAGAGATCTACAGCAGTTCGTGCATTGGCAGTCCTGGGACAGAATGACAGTCCTTAGCACAAGTAGGCTAAACATGGGAGCCAGTCCAATAGTGGCCTGGTTAGGAGTGGCAAAAAAGGCAGGTGTTGTCAAGCAACTGGCAGGCTATAATACTTGACTGAAATTTTGTCTGATCCTACAAGGAAGATGGAAATAGGCAAGAACTGTTATCTAGGCAAAGGGGGCTGAAACATTTTTTAAGTCCAGAGCAACACAATAACATTTGAAATGAGATGCCTACTGGCTAGGGAATTCTGGGAGTTGAAGTCCACACGTCTTAGTCACCAAGGTTTGAGAAACACTGCACTGGGATATAAGAAGGAGGGAGGTACAGCACAATCAGACTTGCCAGATTGTGTTATTGTAGCCAGTCTCAATAAATATAGTCTTAGCCTTCTATGCAGTTGATTTCCTGGCCGGATCTAACTAGGGGGATAGGTCATGGATATGTCCATATTGCTTTCGGGGCAACAGTATGGAAGTGGTTTGCTATTACTTTCAGGTGTTGTTTTCAGTTTCCTAATCTGATCTGCAGCCCTGAGAGTTCCTGGGGCTTGCACATCAAAGTACTAAGTAGATCCAACCCTGCTTAGTTTTCCCAAGATCAGTTGGAATCAGCTCAGTGCCCCCTCTGTTGGTACAACCCTATATGGTATAATCCTGCAGTTCTAATAGGGATACAAACAAGGGTTGAACTCCAGTTCTCATAGCTTAATAAAATCACAGCACTATACATTATTGCTTCTAAAGACTCCTAAGCCATGTAATTTTGTTTTCATTTATTCATGCTTTTTTTTCTTCCTTAGACTTGATTGGGGACTCATTGTTCCTGATGATTTGACAATCTTTTCTTTCATTCTGTCTAAATATCTACATCCCCAGCACATTATAAATAATACATGCTTCTTATAATCTACATTTGTTCCCAAATACTCCACTGAGAGTTGCAGAGTCATACTTTATCACTTGTGAATCAAGATGAAAATTAATTCAATGGAACAAATCAAAAGTTTAAGAAAAAGTCATTTGAGCATTATATCCAAAGTAACTATTAGACTTGCAAATCATTAGCAGTTTTGGCTCCTATATCCTTAACAACTTTATCAAATGCAGGATTGCCAACTGCCACTAAATTTATTGACTGCCAATTTAAAAAAGAATTGTAAAAATTACTTGTCAGTAAATTCTACTCTTGCTGGCTGTGTGGTGCTAACAACTTTATAGCTATTGTATTTCCCATAGGTAGAATGCAGACAATGTTCAGTGTTTGTTTATTTTTTACCTATTTCAGGTTATCGTTTTATTTATTTATTTATTTTGCATGGTGCATAGTAAGATACTCCTGTCTATCCAAATTCATCTGTAGTCAAAGTGCAGCATAAAGAGCAGGAATTTATAGCCATCTTGAACAGAAGGCCCTAGTTTGAACTGCCTTCTACCTCGTAAGAATATGCATCCTTCTTCCAAATACTGTCTATTACAGCCTTCTCTTTCAGATGTGCTAAGACTGCAAGTCTCAGAATTCCCTGCCAGGATGGCCATTGACTTCCTAGAACTCCAATCAAAAATATGCCCTTTGGAACATCATTCCTGCAGAACTTAGATTGGCACCTACCCTTCTGTGCCATCATACCTGGGGGTCTGGCAATGGTGGTGAGCCTTGACAATGACTATATTACCAATAGAAGAGGATATATGTAGCTCAGGGTTGAACAGTGTTACCTAATCAGGTAATGAAGCGTCTACAAGAAAACAACCAAGCTCAGAGAACCCCAAAGACTCTACAATGGCTATATTAAATGGATGTATGATTGATATTCACTGGCTGTATGTTTTATTGAATTTTTAGTCATGGTTTTAGAATAGCTGTATGCTATTGTGTTTATTGTTTTACTCTTTCTGTTGTTGTTTTAATTGTTTTGAGCTGCCCAGAGTCAAACTTTTGAGATGGGTGGCTATACAAATTTAATAAATAAAGAAATAAATATCTGAGGACAGTAGTTGAGGAAGGCTGATCTATGTTCTAGAAAATAGAACCTAAGATCTTCTGCATGCAAAAATTCAATGTTTGGCCATGGAGTTATGGCCTCTCCCTAAATAAATCTATAATCCTTCTGCCAGTGTAATGTAGTGGATAGAACGGGTTTGGGGAACTTGTGGCCCTGAAGTGTTGCAGAACAACAGTATCCCCCACCATCATCAATGCTGATGCAAAGTTGGGACCACCAGACACAGATCCAAGCCTCACAGCCTGGTAGACCTCCAAATCCAGAACTATGTGGACAATGCTATTTCATGCTTGGCAACTTTTTAAAATGACTTCAAGTGCCATCTAAATCAGGCAAGGCAGGGAGATGTTGGGATCCAAGGTGTACTTTAATATGCAAGCATAGAGTCCCTGTGAGAACCAGTCTGGTATACAGCTTAAGGCATCAGGTGGGAGACCATGAATTCTAGTCCCACCTTAGACACAAAGCCAGCTGGGTGACCTTGGGCCAGTCACTCTCTCTCAGCCCTAAGAAGGGGGCAATGCCAAACCACTTCTGAAATCTTGTCCAGACAGTTGCCAGGAGTCAATGCTGACTTGAAGGCAACCCCCTGCAGAAAAAGAGAGTCCCTGTACAAAGCAGCTTCTCTTTTGTTTGAAGCTTGAATAGTAAAGATCTTCTGATCTTATATTCTACTTGTTGGGAAATTCTCAGGAAGTTATGATTTCAACAATTATAGTTAAAATGTGTATTTTTTTCCACTTCTACAGCATTTTATATTTTAAACATACAGTAGATCCAGAACTCTTGCTATGTTTTCATGAAATCCATAATTCATCTTACTGTTAAATATTATGTTTTGTTTTCTGCATTGCAGAAATCACAAACAGCAGCCAAGAGAGGAGAATAGGTAATACATTTTCAGAGTGAGAAGGCTGTCAGTCCAAAGCTATGTTTCTTTTACCAGGAAAAGTTGTGTAAGCCTAATGTCTAAAGTGGCTCTTATATTGCACTTGTACCCAAAACCAAAGGAACTGAAGAGGTGTTTCTTGCTGCTGGAGCTAAAGTTTAATGGCCAGCTTTTACATAATTCAGTATCAATGAATTTCCATTAATAAATAGCATTATGCAAATAGTAATCAAATAAGAAAGTATAAAAGCTGAATACTTCTCCCTACACACCTTGATCACTAAGAATTTATAAAATTATAAAATAGGGATCTCTTCCTTTTCTTCTGATGGAATTTAGATTGATCTCAATCCCCATCACTTTTTTCTTTTCTGAAATAGTACATTTATCTGGGGCTGAACTCTTCCTTCTGTCATTGATTGTGATAATGAGGACTACCTCCTTAAAGAATTGCATTGATTTCAGAATAAAGGCTTATGTCTCTTGGGTTTGTGTTTTGATTTGTTTTCCTGTCTCTGTACTCACCAAAGTAAATATCACCTCATTTGAAACCAGTGAGAAAGAACATAAAAATAAAAGTGATGTGTGTGATGTTTTTACAACCCATTTGTATGTGCATCTTTCACTCACTGTGGTTGTGGCATTTGTGAAGGACAGAGCTAAAGTAGAGATGATTGACATGGTACGTTTTAGTTGTGATCACCTCTCCCAATATCTTTTTCTTTAGTGAAAAAGATACACAGGGATGAAAATATTTGGGTTAAAGCTGCAATGCTGGGAAAAAAAGAACTTTAACCCCCTCCCTGCTTCCCCCCCTCCCACCTCCAAACTTTCTATTACCGTACTTGTGGAATAGGGTAGTAGGTAATAAAGTGACTTCAGGGAGCAAATTTAAGTTTTGAAAAGGGGGAGGGGAGACAGAGCAGTATTAAACCCCATATCTTTCAGTTAAAGTGCCATAAAGGGATCTGTAATTTTTTAAAAATACCTATATTCCCAATATTTTGCCTCAGGTTCAACTTCCAGGCCACCTGGTGATTTTTTTTTAATGAAAGAAAATAGGAGATATAGATAGTATTCATACTTTACATATTTAGACATTTAAAATATGCAGAACTTGCAAATGGAAATTTAACATGCTAGGATGAAAGTTTAGCCCAGCCTTCTCTGTAATAAAATAGATTTCTATATGCACGGGCTTTTTATGACTGAAAATGTTTGTGTGTGACAAGCTCCACTGAATTGAAATGACACACACACACACGTACATGAGATTATAACTTTTACTTAATATAATATGAAATAACATATCTAAGTGATTCCTTGGCAGATTTTGCCATCTTTTGCATCACCTGTAAATAAAAGCTATGCTTTTCTTTTCTCTGAACAAATACCCAAGCTTCATTTCTGTGATCCAAGAGGAGCCACCATGAAGTGTGGAATTTCTAATCGCTAATGCTGTACAAAGTGAGTATGCAATTGATATCAAGTAACAGGCAATAATAATCTATTCATTGGAAGACTGAATCAATTTACAACCAAAAGATATGAATTCTATTGCATCAGATCACATACTCATGTAGCTTGGGATCTCGTTTCCCCAAAACCCAATCAGATGCTTCCAGTTGCATTAAAGCAATGTCTTCCATCTGTTTTTTGTTTTTCCTCCTGTCCCAAGCAGCTAGTATTCAGAAGTACAAGTGGGACTGTGCAATGATATCACTGAGGGAGCCTAAATTTGATCAGACTATGGGGCAGCATCACCCAGCTCCTTATGTTCGTCTAGGCCTTATCCATAAGCCTTTCCCAAATTGGTGATTTTTAGGAGCATTAAGATTACAGCTCCCAGAAGTCCCAGCCCACGTGCTATGCTGGATATGCTGGGAACTGTTACTCCAGCATGTCTAAGGGATACCAGATTAGGGAAATCTGCAACCAATCATTCAGTAACATTTCCTAAAAAACACAACCATGTAGAAAGTGGTTTGGAGTACATTATTTTCCCCATTATTTAAGTATGTGTTTGTTTAATTTACACCCTTCTCAATCAGAGAGGATCCAGGTGATTTTAAAGGAATTTTTAAAAACATAATAAAACAACAATAACAGACCATAATAAATTACAATGATAACAATAAGAAAATACAGGTCATAATTACATTATTCCCTGTTAAGAAAGTAGCAATGGATAGAAAGGTTTTGATCAGGAAAAAGCATAAGTAGAGAAGTGTTTTTTTTTAAAAAAAAAAAAAACCTTGTGTCATAATCAACCATTTTTAAGGCCAGAGATCTGGACTGCAATTTTCTTTTCTATATACACACTCAATATATGTATGCTTCTGCCTGGAAATATATGCTCTTTATTATTTATTTGCAATGTAATCTATGGACTCAATCACAACACCGAAAAAAGTAAACAGTGAAGCAAGCATTCTTATATAATAGATCTTTCATTGAGGATCAAAAAGATATGAGAGGCTGTTCCTTTTAATTATATTCAGAAGGAACACAGTAAGATGTCTAAGATCTCCTTGGTACCTAGATACCTGCAAGAACTAAAATAGTGGGCATTTCTGAAAATACTATAAGCTAAACAATCTCACATTTAAAACAGAAAAAAGCAGGATGCCTCCTTTTCCTGCCATCGTGGACTTCTTGTAAAAAAAATAAATACATTACAATTCTCCTCTCTTTCATTAAATTAAAAAAAAAATTAAAAACTCACACTGATTAGTATAATTGGTTTTGAAATACAAATTAGACAGTATTTCTGGGGAAATGGTGTCTATCTACTAAAGGCATACCTGATGGCATGAAACTAAAATAGCTAATTAGAGAATTCTTTTGAAAGGCTGATAATTTACTCTGGAGAGTTTGAGAAAAATTTGCAAGCTTGGTTCAACAAGAACTCTATCCATCTCTTTCTGTCTTGTGGGTTTCTGCTGGACTGGTTTACATCCATTTGTCCTAATGAGACACTAGGCCTCTATGTCTCTGCCTATTATTTTTTTTCATCTGGAATTCAACATGAGTTTCTATGAAATATGAATTAAATAGATAATGAGTTGAGGTAATATGAGATTCCAGTTACGACTCTCATTTCCAGTGCTTACAATCCAAGTTAAAATTGTCATCAGCCCCACTAGTCAGACTAGACCAGGAAACTAACTCCACAGAGAGGATAAAACTACTTTTATTGAGATTGGCCATAATAACAGAATCTTGCTAGTCTAACTATGCTTACCTCCTTCTCATACTCCAGTGAATTACAGAGGCATCTGTCTGAGCCGCTTCTGAATATTATCTTATTCTGGACTTAAAAAACGCTTCAGCCCATTTGGCCTAGGTAATGGTTCATAGCTGCAATTGGGTTGGATTTGATTTGTCATCAAATCACTTTCCCATACTTTACTGACAAGACTAAGATCATGCCTCCTAGCATTTATACATAATTATCATCATCTATGGCCCTAGGGCTGCATACCAGTACCAAGTTATGTTTGTGGACCCTCATAGCCCCGACCTTAATTGCTAAAAACTGACAACATAATTTCCTACTATTCTGAGAAACGGAACGTGTGAAAAAGTGTAGTGTAAGTGCTAACATAGCCATATCACAATTAAAAAAAAGATTCCCCCCAATTCACATATTGGACCTAAGCCCCAAAATGTTAATTGTGGCCCTTGACCACCAAAATGTTGCATTTTGTAGAAAATCTTCTTCCTGATTTCAGCCACATTCCCTCAGCATAATTTCTTGGAAGCTACATGTAAGAGGCAAATGAGGCTGAAGGAAGTGATAAATTGAAGTAGAGTCAAACATTGATAGGTCTCCCTTCTTGACATCTCTTTCTTTCTCTCTTTTCCTTTCTGTCTCCCTATTGTTTTCTAAGGAAGAACTACATGTACCAAAGCGCCACATTCAGTTAAGGCATATAATGGTACCAAGGGCAGAGCTTGTACCCCTCCCTTTTCAAGTAGCATAATAGGTTCCAAAGACATCCCAACCTATCTTTCATCAAGGAACAAGAGAAGTGAGACAAGGTATCAATCACAGTAATCTCAGTGGGAAGGTTTTAAAAAGTCTGGGGCATCTCTACCTATTGGCTGTGGATAGCTTTAAGAGTGCCCTTGATCCAGAAAGCATAGTCTGCCAGATAGCCAAGGGATAAGCAGCAAGAAGAGACTCTGGAATCTGGCTGCCGGAGGCTCAGGTTAAAAATCTCTCAGCATTTAAGTGGGAGGGAAGAAATAGAAGAATATGCCAATAGAGGCATATTGTAGATTGATGAATCCAAATAACAGAGTCACCAACAGTGACAAAATCTATGGCACTAACTTTTCTTCAATGTGCAAATGTGTAAGAAAGAATTGAGATAGTTTCTAAAAAATGAAGTAATTTAATATATATTAAATTTGTCCTAAGTATCCTGGTTCTTGGCCTCTCAGTGGAACAGTAGCACAGACTGATGGTTTAGATATATCATTGATGTGAACCAGTCTGCATTATAATTCTACCAAGGACCATGAGACAGCCTTGCCTTTCTTTTGCTGGTGAACCTTTCAACTGCATCATCTTTAGCTGGTGAATAACAGAAGCCAAGTTATATTTCCCCAGACATTTTCTGCAAGCAAACACTTATCTTCTAATAAATGCCAACCAGGAAATGCTACTGTCCCCGTTTATCATCCTACTCTAAAACCTAAATGACTTGAGGTGAAATTCACCTGAAGCCTTTGACAATTTCCCCATCTCCTGGGAAGTTTGTTTGGCAACGGATCCCTCCAATCATCCACTTTTGAGGGCATTAGAGAAGGGCAGGCATAGGCAACAGTGAGAGGAGTTCAGCTGCATTCAGAGTGATCACTGATTCAAGAATTAAACCGATGGAAGTGATACAGACATAAGTTGCAAGCTCAGCTAAATGCCTCTTTCCAAGCAGGAAGCACTGGCTGGGAAATGACACAGGCAAGAGATTTTCTCTCAAGACTTTCCAAGAAATGTTTCTGGTCCTGTGCTCCCTATCAATCAACAGCAAAGTGTATGTCAGGGATAAGGGGAGAAAATAGGCTCAGCTGTTAGGCATTACTAGGAATGAATCTCTAGTGTTACGACTGAAATAAAGCAGGAAGTGGCAATCTCTGCTCTCAATGCTGCACGTAGCTCCCAAATCTTTCCTTTTTTGTGGTTCTTACACACATCTTACCCCAAGCTGCCCAAAATTAGCAGCATGGTTTCCCACCATTTGGAAAGGGGAAACGCAAGAAAAGTGTTGTAGACGAAGTACTAGAACACATGTGTCAAATTTTAAAATATTAAAGACCCACCCTCCTCCAACCAGGAAAAAACAAAGTCCTGGCCTCCCACATGTGCACCACCATCCTACCCACTGTCACCCTTATCCTTGCACATATACACATATTGAAGTACTGGAGTAGTTCAGCTTATTGAAAGCTGGCCATTAGGAAGGGTTAAGGATAACCTGGCCAGTCACCCTACCTCAAAAAGGGCATCTTATTGCTGAATAAAAAAGATTCCTACAGTAATCAAAGGGTTCTCTGACCAAGCTCAGAGAACCCCAAGGACTCTACAGTTCAACCCTGAGCTACATATATGCCCTTCTATTGATCAAATGGCTGGAACTCCTTTTGGAATGGGAAAAGGAGTCCATTAACTTTGCCCCCAGATTTTGGGCTTCCTGGAGGCCTCTGAAGATCACTGCAGGAAAACTTTGAAAGGACAAATAAAATTAAAACAGATACATGCACCAGTAGAAAGCCTACATCTTCGTGCTTTCTGGCCTCATTGGAGTGTTTTTATGTGTTTTTATATTTGTGTGTTGTGGGAGGCGGTGTTGGTTGTGTTTTAACAATTGTAAGCTGCCCAGAATCATGAGTTTGAGATGGGTGGCTATATAAATTGAAGTAATAAATAAATAAAATCAGGAAGAAGAGCAGAGGCCAAGAGAGGAACAGTGAGGGAGTTCTTTTCTTGCTGTCTTTATTCCTAATGCTCCTTAGTGATCAATAGAATAAAAGATGTAAAAAGCTTAATGCTTCTGAAGTTGCTTGCCAATAATATTCCAAATAGAACAGTATAGGCGGTGCTTAATTTCATGATTTTCCTTGAAACTTTCTAAAACTTTTCAGAAGCAAGTGGGTAGGTTATATGAAAAGAGGAATCAGGAATATATGAGAACAGGTAAGAAAAATTTGTATCCCATTAGAGAGGCAATGTACTGATCAATCACTAAGGTTACCAAAAAAAACTGCAGAGGTCTAGAGCTAGCTGTAAAACAGACATCACAATACAATACAAAGTTGATTATATTTAAGGACCACCAAAGAACAAAATATATCAGAATTCAAAATAAAATGTGATAACTGTATACATTAATATAGCATGAGAGAAAATAAGAGCACTGTCAGATATCCAGTTCAAATCAACATTCATGGTTATAGTCATATGACAAGTCCTTGACAAAATTTAGCAACTAAAATGTGACCTTGGGATCTCTGCTTGCTAAAAGGAATGGGTGTATAAAATTTCTGAGAATGCCCTGGAAAGTTTATTAAAAGAAGCTGGATCAGCCTAGACTGAAAATCTATGTAAAACTGGCAACATAGGAAGATATGTTCTGTTGACTTGATCTCACCCTATTAACAGGAAGAAAGCCTTGGGGAGAAGAGAGTTTTACAAAACCTGCCTTTTAGCAGAGCAATCAAGTCCAGGTAAAGGCCCATCAGTCTTTGGGATAAGTGAGTGAATACAAATAGGCTGCTGGAGCAGACCTTCAACACTCGCAGAGTGATCAATACAACCTTGAAGATTGGCTTCAGTCATTCTAGAGCTCTTTGTGGCATATCCTCTGTTTAACTTCTGCCTTAGCCCTATCCAGTCCTAAAAGAGTAAATGCTCAGGAGAGAGGCCAGGTGAATACCATTTACTTGGAATATTTTTCACTGGGGGGATTTGACATTCTTAGCTAATATGAGTAGCAGTAATCTCACTAGCACCAGGTTAGGTCTTATCCAGTCTGTCAGAACAGCTAGCCTGGCTTTGCCTTTGCTTTTGAAACCTTCGTGATACACTAGGTACACGTGTGAGAGTTTGAACAAGAAGCCTTAAGAAGCCTGACTGATTTTTTTTTCAAGAGGCTATAAGTGGAACAGGGTCCCAATTGTGCCCCGTATAATAACTGAGCAACAGATTTTGCAACAAAAACATTTGATAGCTGTTGAATGAAGCTTTCAATGGAATTTGAATATTGCTGTGGCACCTTTGTGAGCCACGGAGGAGGTGTAACTGAGATGAGTGGATTTCCTTTTAAAAGCTTGGAAAACAACTCCAAGATATTTAAAGCACTTAACTTGTTCTGTGTCATGGATGTCAATTCACCATCTATATATCTTGTTCTTATTAGAAAAGACGGTGTCTTTTGTCTTACGGTGGTTAATAATTAGTCTCTCCTTTTGGCAGTGTAGAGCAAGGGCCTTACAGACTCTCCTTAGGCCCATCGGGGATAATGACAGGATGACAACATCATCCCCATAAAGCAGGACAGGACGACATTTGTCTGTCAGTTTAGGGGCAGGACGATCTATCCCCTGTGGACATGTTATGAGATAATTTATATAGATGTTAACAGAGAAGGGGCCAAAATTCAATCTTGTTTAACCCCTTTGGCTGTTGAGATTGAATTGAAAAGCTGCCCATTGCAAACCCTTTGTATGGTAAGACAGACTTCATCTGATATAAAAATGGTTAGCCTAAAGCTATGGTTTCCGCTGCGGCAAAGATAAAAAGGGAAACGCTGACCTCATTTCAGTTGCAAACTCTGAGATCTGAGGATTCTTAGCTTAGAAATGCGAACTGATTGCAGAAATCAAGGCTGCAGTCTTAAATCATAGATACAGTATTCTTGAGAATGGGAAGCAGGGTGAAGAGTATGCACACATGTGCTCATCCTAAACAAATACAATTAGAGAGCTGAAATTCCTACACTGACAAAAATTCAGGTAAAAGTTTAAAATGACATATTCTACAGAAGGCTGCAAAAACGTCCTAATGACAGGGAAAACGTCAATAGTGATATTGTATACCTGAGCTGTCATGTCCTAAAGTGTCACTTGATTGCAGCAAGATACATGATGGATTGCACTACTGTCAGTAATGGATCTTGAGCATAGCGTCTGGAGAAATGCTCTGTACCACTGCTAAAACCAACTAAATCTATATACTTTAAAGATGAGTTGCAAATCTTGAGTTTTGCAAAGCATAGAATTACTTGTTATATTTTGTTAGGAATTCACCTACAACATATTACAAACTCAATCTATTTTCAGCTGCAGATTGGCAGTTGCTATTTGCAATTTTTTTCACATTGTCAAAACGTGCTTTCTTGTCAAATCCAAAAATGAAGGTTTTTCTGGAGACCAAGGGGAAGATGAATGTATTGCTAACTGTGGCTGCTTGGTGAGTTAGAACTATTTAAAGTGTTCATGATATGGTCTTTCACTTGCGACATCCTCTGTGCCTGCTCAACAGTTTTTTAAAAGGCCACGAAAGCCTTTGCACATTTAAAAGTCACACATAATAACACATATGTTTCAAGTCCTTTATTATTTTATACGCAATATGTTTTTTAAGACCAGGCAACCAAAATTGTGCAGTGTGCCAGTTGTGAACATGTCACTGATTTAAGCAAACTGGAGAGATTCCCCATTTGCTACTTTTGTATCCATGGGTGTCTGTAGCAAAGCAGGAAAAGTTATTGCAAGCCCCACAGTGATTTCATTAAGCAATCCCCTCTTTCACATGTCTGCATTGTGATGCTGCTGTAAGATGGGGCTTGCATAGTGATGTTACCACGAAACACATCTTGTTTCTTGCTTGCCAGCAAAAAACAGGCCTGCCATCTTATTTTCGTCTGGTAATTGACTGCAGCCTGCTAGCTCTTTCTCCCCCCAGCAAGGAATAATTAAAGCATCTATCTATCTATCTATCTATCTATCTATCTATCTATCTATCTATCTGTCCGTCCGTCCGTCCGTCCATCCATCCATCCATCCATCCATCCATCTATTTATTTCTACCCTCTGAAGTTTTTTAAATATTTTCTGAGAATCAATTATGTCACTTAATTTCACTGGCTATAGCCCAGACACCTATTGTGTATACCACTGGGGATTATTCAAAATCTTCTTACAGTAATATCAGAATTTAGTTACCAAACTTCCAATCCCAGCCTTTCTAAACCTGGCTCTTTCAGATGTGTTAGAACTGTAATTCACAACAGCTGTCCTGACTGGGAATTCTGGGAGCTCTAGTCTCAAGACACCATGAGGACATCAGATGGCGGAAGTGTGGCTACAACAAATTGAACTTGCTGCTTGCAAGCAAGTATTTGCCTAAAACAATGATAGCAAAGGTGAAGAGCCTGTGGAGAAGGGAAGCCAATTTTTGCTGTGTCAGTAGAAGACAATAATAAATAATGCATATGAAACACAACCTCCAAATAGTCATTCTTGCTGCTGCAGCATAATAAGAAATAAAAAGTGGGTCCCATCCAGAGGTCAGATTTGTGAGGCTGGCACTGCAGCTACTGAACTGAGACTCATGCATGCAGCTTTCAACCTTTCAGCAAACCAGGATGGTTAGAAGATCATTCCTTAGAGTTTCCAAAAAGTTAAGCAGAAACTATGCCTGTAAAACAGAATGCTTAACCCATGCTGGTTTGTGGGAAAGAAATTTTATTTATTTATTTTATTTACAAATCAAATGTATACACCGCCCATCTCACTATCAGCGACTCTGGGTGGCTCACAAATAAAAAACATAAAAACATTTAGAAACTACAAAACACATTAAAAGACTACAGACAAAGTTAAAAGGCAGAGAGAGCATTTTCAAGGCGCCAACCACCTCCAGTGCTAGGAGCCCCCATTGGACCCCCAAGCTAGTCGGCAGAGCCAGGTCTTAACACTGTTCTGGAAGGACAGAAGAGTGGGGGCCAACTTCAGCTCAGCGGGCAAGATATTCCACAGGGTGGTGGTGATGGCAGAAAAGGCTCTCCTCCTAGACCCTGTCAGTTGAAATTCTCTGACAGGGTCTGCAACACGCCCTTCCTGCTAGACCGGGTGGGACGGGCCGATGTAACCGGGATGAGGAGGTTCCTCAGGTAACCTGGGCCCATGCCATGAAGGGCTTTAAAGGTCGTAACCAACACCTTGAATTGGACCCGGAAATAAGCCGGTGCCCATTGCAGCTTACACAGCAGAGGTGTTACATGCGTAGCCCTAGGGGCATCCAAAACTGCCCACATCACCACATTCTGTACCAGCTGCAGCTTCCAGATACTTTTCAAGGGTAGCCCCATGTAAAGCGCATTGCAATAGTCCATGCAGGAAATGACCAGGGCATGAGTGATCAAGAGAAGGGCTTTCCGATTCAGGAAAGGGCACAACTGTGCACAACATAAAGTTGAGCAAAGGCCCTCCTAGCCATGACTGCCACCTGCTCCTCGAGCAGGACTCATGGGTCCAGGAGGACCCCCAAACTGCACACCAGATCTGTCTGGGGTAGTGCAACCCCATCCAGAACCAAAGATGGTAAAACCCCAGATACGGGAGAGCCCCGAACCCACAGCTACTCCGTCTTGCCAGGGTTCAGTTGAAGCCTGTTGTTCCCCATCCAGATCCCCACAGCCTCCAGGCACCATGAAAGAACATCCACAGCATCACTTAATTTACCTGGGATGGAGATGTATAATTGAGTATCATCAGCATACTGATGGTACCTCACTGCATGATGACAGATGATGTCACCCAGTGGCTTCATGTACATGTTTAAAAGGAGCAGAGGGAGCACCAAACCCTGGGGCATCCCACAAAGCAAGAGCCACGGGCTGGACTTCTCACTCCCTATCAACACCAATTGGGACTGGCCTTGGAGGAAGGAGGTGAACCAGCACAAAACTGTGCCCCCCACCCCCAACTCCCACAGCCAACCCAAAAGGATACCATAGTCGATGGTACTGAAAGCTGACGAGTGGTCAAGAAGAGCCAGGTTGGATGCACTATCCCAGTCCCACCAGAGATCATCTAAAAGTGCGACCAATGCCATTTCTGCCCCATATCCGGGTCTGAAACCCGACTGGAAGGGGTACAGATAATCCATTTCATTCAGGATCCTCTGGAGCTGCAGTGCCACCACCTTCTCTACCATCTTCCCCAAGAAGAGGAGGTGAAAGACTGGATGAAAATTGTCCAGAATGGTGGGGTTGAGTGACTGCTTCTTGAAGAGAAGGAGAACCAGGGCCTCTTTAAAAGGGGCCAGGAACACCCCGTCTCTTAAGGATGAATTAACTATCACCCGAACCCACCCACATGTCACTTCCCAGGTGGCCTTGACCAACCAGGGGGGTCATGGATCTAATGCACAGGTGTTCCCAGATACTAATTGGGCAAGTCCATTCCCCAGGCATCTCCAAAGGACCTGCATCAGGTTCCTCCAACTGGAACAAATCTGAGCAATTTTATCCACCAGATGTTCATCAAATTCTTCTGCAAGGCCCTGAAGGTAAAACACAGAGCTCCCTTACCCAGGAGGGTCCAGGTAACCCTAAACAGGGCCTCTGGGCAGCACTATGCAGATGCAATAAGAGCGGAGAAATAATTGCTCTTATCACCACAAAGTAGGCCTTAAGAGCGGCTCTAACTCGTGTCCAGTCAAATCCGTCCCTGGTCTTCCTCCAGCGGCATTCTAGACATCTCTTGATCCTTTTCAATTCCCTTAACTCCTCCGTGAACCATGGGAAGTGACAGGAATGATGGGCCGAGAGAGGTCTCATGGGCACAATCCTACCTACGGCCTCAGCCACTTTCCTATTCCAGGCAGCGGCCAACACCTCAGCAGGACCGTGCAGCAGAACCTCAGGGACAACACCCAGTTCCCTTTGGAACCCCAGTGGGTCCATCAGTCACTGGGGGTGGACCAATCAAATAGTTCCTGCCTCCCTGAGAATGGGGCAGCATAAGAGAATCTCAAGGACACCAGGGCATGATCTGACCATGATAAACAGACAAGGCTACTTCCCCCCTTAGATCACATTGCCATTGCTCTGACAAGAAAACCATGTCTGGTAAATTTCTGACTGTTTCAAGTCAGGCCAAGAATGACCTGGGATAGGTCCATGGCTGCCATAGTAGCCATGAACTTCTGAGCTGCTTCTGAGGCCAGCCCAAGGGATGGCAGGTTGAAGTCCCCCAAGACCATAAGCCTAGGAAACTCCACAGTCAACCCTGAGATAGCCTCCAGCAGTTCAGGCAGGGAGGTTGTACACAGCAGGGAGACTGGTACAGTAGCAACAATCCCAACTGATCCCGTGAGCCTATCTTCAAAAACAGGGTCTCACAACCAGCAACTTGAGGAGCAATGCCCCGAAGACCAACAGAGATTCACGGATGACAACAGCTACACCCCCTCCCCTGCCCTGGTGCCATACTTGGAATACTTTGTCATTTCTGGGTACAGCTTCTGCAAGCTTTAAATGAAAGACTTGGCTCACACCTGCATTTTATACTTGGTCTTCTGCTGGTCAGAAACTTGTAGTTTAGGAAAACCATAATAATAGCTACCTTCTAGCTGTGTCATAAAAATGTGTTCTTTCTTCCCAGTGATCTTTTAGCACCCCCTGGCTTCTGTTTCTTGCAGCAACCCAGAAAGCAGAAAGTTGGTGCTTTGAATTCCTTACAGTATTCTTTGTTAGTGCTAGAATAATCTGTGCACTGCATGAGAATAAACAAAGAGGCTAGAATACTGCAACTAAGGATATGAAAATGGTCTGATGAGGGTGTCCATCAGAATTAGCAGAACTGAGAGCTGCTGCAGAAACTTCTCAATTTGTGGAGGCTCTACTTATGTATGGTAGGCTCATCTATGTGTACAATTCTCACTACCCATCTACCTGGCAGTTAAAAAAGATAATAAATTGTTGGTGCATGATTGGGTGGTTTCTGAGTTTTAATTTGCCTTGAGGAAAAGCATATAAAAGCAATGGAGGAATACACAAACTTTTCAAATATAATGAAGCTGAGCTCAATTGATCTCTGGTTAAAATTAAGTTATGATACAAAATGGGTCAGCATGAGACAACAGTACCATACAGCTTGGGATCTATTATAAGAACAGTGATTTATATATACCATGTTCATTATGATTTTTGTCCTACCTCCTCCTAAACTCCAGATGCTTATTGACAACTTAAGATATATATAACGTGATGCTTATTTATCTACTTATCTACTTACTGATCTTATTGGCTTAATTTATATACCATTGCATAAATTCCATTAAAGATAAAGCTATAAAATCTAAATACAGCAGCAATAAAAACTACTGTAATAAATACGTTGCTCGTAGTATATAAGACAAGTCTTTTCCAACCAACTAGATTTATAGTTTTTAAGATTACAGGAATTCTATGCATGAGCACATGGTTTGCATGTGGAAGATGCTACATATGGTCCAAAGTTTTACCTATTCAGTAATATAACTAGGAAAAATCTCAGTTGTAATAATTAGAAGAGCTGCTGCTGATCCCTATGGATGGCAGAGGGCTCACTGAACCAAAGCTACGCTTCAGTATCCTGGCTGAAGAGAGAGAACAAGGCTCAGGAAGAAGTTAGTGAGCTGTATGGAGAACCCTGAAGGCCAAATTGCAGGCCAGAAGTTCCCCATGTCTGATGTAAGTCAACCCTATTTTTGTCTCTGTTAACAAAGGAAAATATGCAGTCTATGCTTCCTTTGTAGGAACAGTTCCTACACTAACTACACTAACTACTACTGCACATATATTCTGTGCTTCTTTCTTCTGGCAATGGATGTCAAACTGAGTCTGTTCTTTTCAACACACTTCAGAGAATAGGATTTTGTCCACCCCTGCTATCTCCAAGATCACATTGTCTTAATCCAATTACAGTAAAATATGTCTAATTAGACCCAATGGATAATGATAGTTCTAAGAGGATTTAGCATTGTATCCTCAAAGCTCTTTATGGGAATTAACTAATTGATACCAGAAAGAAGCTTAAAAATCATGTCAGAACATGATCAGAACTGGCGACTAGGCTAGCTTTCTTTTCTGACTATAGCTTAATAAATTCTTTCTAATATATTTTTAAAAAGCATTCCTGTTTGCCACAGTTATACTCTGAAATTAAGGGCAGTCCCAAATGTCAATTTTGATTGATGGATTGATGATTGATTGATGGATTGATGGTGTTACTGAAGAAAGAAGCCATTACATCAAGCAGAACTTGAGTGGTCAACCAAAGAGGGAACAAGCTATGGAAGAAAAGCACAAATAAGAATTAGCCTAGTTTCTCTAGGTAATAAATTAATAAGAGCTCTCTTCAGACATTTCAAAATAGAATATGTAATGCAGACTAGAAGGCAAATGTTCCAAGCTCCCATCCTGGGGAAAATCTGGAAAGAAATTTACCATGAACAAGATTACAGTGTTTTCCAAGATGGGAGTCATGCACCTCTAATAGCTGTAGTTAGAGTTTCCATGAAGATATTCCCCGTCAATATGGGGAGATCAAAATTAGGGATGAGCTATCAGAGCACATATCCCTGTCTCCCCTTCAAACTCTTTTCTTTTTCTGATTATCTGAGGAGTGCTAACACGACCAGATAGCCAAGGAATTAGGGTTAGGGTTACATTTTAGGAATTACACTGACAAATTAGAGCATGCTGAAAGGATTGCAACCAAGATAATATAAAGGGCTGGGAAGAAAAAATGTATGGGGAAGAGCTGAAGAGTTTAGTCTGGAGAAAAGATGATTACAGGGAGAAATGATAACTGTCTTCAAGTATCAGTAGGGTTTTCTTGTAGAAGACAGGATAGACTTGTTCAGTGTCATTCCAGAATGGAAGACAAGAAATAATGGGTTTAAATGACAAGGAAACAGATTTCAGTAAGACATCAGGAAGATGTCTTGAACTGAGTGCCTTGGAAGGCGTACTTTCTCTGAAAAGTATTTTAAGAAGTAAATGATAATCTGCTGGGGATTAATCTGCAGTGCAAGGCAGATATCTCCAAAACTAGATGATCTCCAGGATACTTTCCAACCCATACCTTATTTGATTTAATTAAAATGAAGGCTCTGTGAATAATAATAATAATTACCATAACTTTGTAACAATAATTTAAACTAGTCATGATGAGAATCATAAGAACATAGGATGAAAGAAGTAGCCATTCTAAAATCTGCCATTTCAACTTTTCTTGAATGTTCCAATGAGTTGGATGAAGGTTTCACAGCACTGTACGAAGGCATGACTTTGTGGTTTTAATGAATACGTAATGATTTTAATGAATAAGGGATAATAACAGGAAAATAGAGTTGACAGAATCATAGGCAATTTTTTTATTCCACATTAAACCAGTGTTTTCCAGAAGCACTAAGAAAAAAAAATCAAGTCAGCCTCTCAGTGATTGGAAACATTCTTAATTTTGTATATTGCTTTATCATGAGAAAACAAGATGAAACAATCCACATCCATTTTTCCTCCATACTTTTGAAAAGTCATCTCAAAAATCAAATATAAATGTGAAATGCATAGACCTCAGTCAGATTCAAAATCTGTCAACATCTGTGAAGCTACCTCACACACATTAAACCAGTTACACAGTCACTTTATAAGCAAACTACATCCACATTTCAACATTTTGCCAGTTATACCTGCGGATTTACTATTTTTCAACATTCCCAACTTTTCATCTTATTTGGGGGGGATGCTAACATTTATATCATTCAATTCCACTCTTTGGCTTATCACTTTCATTTCTGTACAAATCTCCCAAATAATTCCATTACTTTTACTTTTTATTTCATTCACTCTGCCGGAGGATCCTTGTTTAGCCCTTTTTTACCTACTCCCGAAACACTCTCTTTTTTTCCATCAAAATCACTCTGTATATTTTCAGCATCTTTTAATCTTTATCATTTCTTGCTCTGTGACTACATTCATTGCATCTTTCTTTTTCTAAAACTTTGTAGCAATAAATTTCTCTTATCCTCATTATGCTCACAAACACAAAGAATGCTTCAGCCCCCAACATACAATGCTTTTGTTCATTATTTCAGTGGATTTTTCTTTTTACTACTACCCCCAAACTATTATTCGTTTTATTTAAAATCTAGCAGGAACTGTGTGCTGCCTTTCTCCTTTGGGTAAGCACCTGTTTGAAAAGAATGCATGCAAATAGAGGTTTTTATGCAAATTCATTTTTTTCCATTGAATATTTATGATTAGGGAGCTGATGCTCCACAATGAACAGATGCGAAGAGCCCAGCACAGGTACCTTGTTAAAATTGGCTTTTCATGCTCCTTGATAGTTTACTTGGGCTAAGAATGAGAGATTAGGTAGGGATCTCTAAATAATGCAGAAGAAAGCAAATATTATTTGCCTGTCATTTCCATTGTTTTCATACGCATCTTGTAATATTGTTGTGGTATGGCTTTGTCAGGATAATTTCTGTTTAGGAATGAGAGGTTGTTGTTCTCCTTATCAATAATTTGGTTGTCGCTTAGCATTATTTTCCAGGTTGTACAAATGCAAGTTAAGTTCCAAGTATACATATCCACATTCCATACCTGGATATCATGTCCATTCCTTGGCAAACAAGAATTCTGGCTTGCAGTGGCATGTGAACCTAGTTATAAAAACAAAATCATCTTAAAACATTAAAACATATTGTTCTTGTTTGCAAGTAGCCACAAGAGAGTTGGGTCAGATCTGCAACTAATGGAATACTTTTCTCCCAGGACTTTTTACTTTAGTCAAACATCTCCCCTCCAATACTGCTGTTAATTATATATATACACGAAAACAGTGATTTCCTATATTAACCAAAAAAAGTATCATTGAGAGATTTCCCCAGAGTTTGATCTTGAGATGCTCAACAACCATGCTAACTGGGAATACTGGAAATTGCAGTCCCAATCCATATGCACCAGGCTTGGGGAAACTGATCTCAGGCCATACTGTATTTAATCATTTATACAAGCATCACTAAAATAAAGGTGGGCCTTGAATTGCCCTTTGAATAGTGAGATTTAACATCTCAGCCATTCCTTTTTTCTTATGCTTATTTCAAAAGTTATGGTTTTCTGTTACCTCATCATAGAATCATAGAATGTAAAGGATAGGAAATTCTCCCTGACTATCTCTACTTACCTTGAACAGCCACTTCTGCCTTGTGTAGGTTTTCAAATGTGTGTCCATGTGAACACATTCCCTTTCGGGGAGAGCTTGAAGCAGGTAGAAATTAAGAATCAGCACCTGTTGTCATGCTACCATCTTCTTTAAGCAGTGATCCCACACCTTCCTCTTAATAATGATATAGCCCTTTTGGTGGCTTTTGGCTTCCCTTGAGAGATTATACAGTAACCCTTTTGCACTTAAGTCTTTCTTTCTTTCTTTCTTTCTTTCTTTCTTTCTTTCTTTCTTTCTTTCTTTCTTTCTTTCTTTCTTTCTTTCATTGTAAGCTACTTCCTGGTCCTGGTCCTTGTTTACTATTCCTGTCTTCCAGTTCCAACATATGTTCCTTTTAAGTCCTATTTCAGCCAAAACCTCCTTATTTATCCAGAATATGTTTCCAAACTGCTGCTATTTTGTTTCACTGCAATAGTGTGCAATATATTTGCAATATCTTTTTTTGGAGAAGTTCCCCATCCTCCTGTGCTCCCTTTGATTTGAAGGTTTCTATCTGGGTTTGGGGTTCTTGAGAAATGAACAGGCAACCCCCTTTTTTTTTTTTCCTCCTTTCATTTGTACAGAGCAGAGATAACTGCAAGTTTCTTAGTTTTGTTTTCAAGTGTGCATGGCTAAATACTCTATGCAGCTTTCATCAAGTATAATTGAACAAACTAAGCCCCCCTCCCCTGCCTCCTCTTTTCAACCTCATAAACTGACATAAGAGGCAATTCCGGTCCCAACTGCTGCTGTAAGTCGAGGACTACTGTACCTGTATTTGCTTGTAATGGGCTTAGCTTAAGCCTGTAGTTACATATCTATGAGTTTCTTTTCTGGGCTCTCAAACTAGAGAGACAGAGTGGTTATTTTAGGTCATACCCTCATACTAGAAGTTCCATGGCTCTTCCACCTCAGAGTGGGCTATTTCAATATATATTCTTGTGGTTTGCACATTACGTGACCACCAGGAGGCAGTGTGCAACACGTTTCATCCTTACTGGGAATCATGTCTGTAGCTATTTCTAACCCCACTCTCCCTTAAATAACATCAAGTATTTAAACATGTATGTGCAATGTATTGTGGCTTAGTAGTAAATCAGTCTACTTTGTTCTTTTAAATATCCTACTTTGCTTGCACTTTAGGTTCATCCATTCTGCTTCTCACATGGGCTGTTCTTTTTTCTTCTGCTGTTCTCGATGTCACTGCCGAAACATAGCTTTTAAAAATAAACCTTCAGTTTTCTAACAGCTGAAATGAACCAGCAGATGGCTCTCTACCATCACATTACAATAGATAAAAAATGCATATACAATCTCTTTCCAACCTTATATGCTTCTTTTCACAATTGTAGTCCTTCCCCCTCCAATCTTTTGGAGAATTGTTAATTACCTTTCTTCATGCCATTTTATGACGTGAACCAGGATAGAATGCAACAGCATCATTCTTCATATCGGGTAACATTCAACCAAGTGAGGTAGGAGGGAAATGTTATGTAAATGCTTACATAAATTACTAGCTGGTTCACACATCTCTTCAAGGTATAGTCATAGAGTTGGAAAAGACCAATTTATTGCTTTGGGCAGGAATCCAAATTAAAGCATTCCAGACAATGCTTGTCCACGGTTCTGCTTGAACACATCTAATGAATGGGAACACACCACATCTCTGGGTGTTGGATTCTACTATCAAACTCCTCTGACTCTTACGAAGGTTTTTTTTTTTTAATATATTTAATCCATTATTCCATGTTCTGCATTTTTCTGTTTGAGACCCACAGAAACAACTAAAATGTTTGTTTAGTTTTGGCTTAGCACAGTGGCCTGTAAATCATGGTGTATGGTTTAGCATGTTTATTTACTTTAATGTTTAATTTTATAAATTTAGAGGCCACCCAATTTATTTACAGTTTAGAGGCCACCCAATTCCCTAAGAATCTGGGCAGCTTACAATTTTAAAAACAGGAAAACACTGATAATAAGAACATAGATCATGGATCTCTGGAAGATTATGAATACTTAATGAAGAATTCTACTGGAGCTTGGCACCCATCCTTCCCCAGGACCTAGGACAATAACCAGGTTTTCAGCCAATTTCTTAATATCATCAGAATGGGAGCCAAATGGATCTTTTGGGTGGATCCTTTTCCATAGGCAGGCATCATGACAGAGAAGATAAACTTCCTAGGTCCCAATGGATAGAATTTCTTCATTGAAGGGACCTAGAACATAGCTATTCTACCCAATCTTACAGGACTGGCAGAAACTATTGGAAATAAGTCATCCCTCAAATAGCCAGGTCCTATGCCATGAAAGCCTTCATAGGGAGCAATCAGTGCTGTTCGTGGCATGCCCATTACTGCCTGTGCCACCATATTCTAGGTCAGCTGTAGCTTCTGAGTGGTCTTCAAGGGCAGCCCCATGTAGACTGCACTTGTGAGGTGACTAGGGCATGAGTGACTGTCTGGAAGGCCTCCATATCCAGGAATAGGCACACTAGATATATCTGTGGAAAGACTCTCTTGGCCACAGCTGCCACCTGCTCTTCAAAGAGGAGATGTGCATCCAAGAATTTGTTGTGAGAATGGAGCCAATTGTGGCTTATTCAACAAACCATGATGAAGTAAACTATGGCTTAGTGCAATGTGCAAACTGGTCACTTCCTGAAATAAGGATGTCTAAACCTGGTAGAAATTTTGCACATTAATTGTTGAAACTCATAAAGTATAATACCCCCATACATGCTCATCCATACATCCGCACACACACAATAAACAGAGGAGAAACAGTCCGCATGTACTGGAATGCATTATATCAGGAGGGGACTCACATCACTGAATATATATATTGAAGATTACGAAATAATATTTCCTTCCATATGGAAATAAACACTAAAAAGTAGTAATTTTATTTATGTATTTATTTATTTAATTAATTAATTAATATGTGGCCCATAAAGGCTAGATAAGAATCTTTTTCTCTGACATACACAGTCATTTTCTATTTTGAGATAAATTAATGATGGATAATTTAACCCTTCAGTCTCCCTCTGGGCTTCAGATCTTGCCCATGTCAGATTTTGCCCAAAGGCTTACAATAGATATGACACAGAAGGAAATAGGAGTTAGGAGGAAGGAAGAAAAAATGACCAATTATTTTGTTCTTTGTAAATACTAAGTGCATAGATTACATCTTGACTCAGTCTTATCAACTGCTGTTGCAGCAGGGAAAAAAAAATCTTACAACCCTGTCCATAGCTTCTACCAAAACCTGATGAGCAACTTATTTTATTAAAAAAATTCCCTGCTGTTCCATGTTTCTTGTTTGTTTGGGTGTTCGGGGGGGGTGGGGGTCTGTTACAAAAATGCAAGTCAGAAGCCACATCCCACATGCAGCAGACCATCACATGCCACACGTGCTGACAACTGGGACATGCCTGCTTTTGCCACATCCTCCATGGTCTCCGCTGTAAAAATAACTGGGGAGAATAAAGAGCCATGGCCCTCTCCATCCAGCAGAGTCCGTCCTTTTTCTCCCAGTTGTACCACCAGCAATTCTGCTTTTGAGAAAACTGTTTAAAAGTATGGGTATAAGAGAGAGAGTGGTGGAGGAGAAGGTAATCTTTCCTGCAGCTTTTTGCTCGAACAGTTTACAGTCGGAATCCAGGCCTCTGACCTTTAGCCACAAGGAAATGTGGCCTTGAACCTAAAGTGCAGGAGCTCCAGAAAAAAGCCTGAGCAGAGCTCCTAAGGCATCATCTTGTAGCTTGCCTTTTGATTTGCTTTCTGAACACTTTTCACAGCAAGGCTTTGTTAATAGATTTCTAGCTAAAAGGCAAGTGTGCAGGGCATATAATTCCATTAGTATTTGCCATGCCATTTAGTTCCAGAGAGAAGAAAAGCAGTTAATTGAGCTTTACGTTTCCACTTGGCACAGGTTAATATATCTGTTTCCACTTTAACTGCTAAATAAGCACTTCAGTGCCTTGGGAGTGCATTGAAATTAAATCCTTGTACTGGATATTCCTTTGTGCTAGTGAAGAGAGCTTCTACGAGGTATGTGAGAGTTTGAAACTGGAGAGAGTAGGGTAAGCAGTGTGGAGCCAACCTTAGTCAACTAAGGCTACCAGATCTGGGCTGCAGAAATCTGGACCACCACCAGATGGCAACCCAGAGATACAGAATGCTACCATCTAGTGGTTACCTGTGTTTTTGCAGCCCAGTAATAGTAGCCCCACTATGGGCACCATTGTCCCAGACACTCCCCTTAGTGCCCATCAGGCTCCCTGTCCCACGTGATTTTTTAAAAGGATATTTTCATAAAAATAATTGAATATAGATGCTACAGAACAAACTGCTAATGTGTACATGTATACATACCCCTTATGCTATTCCCCTTCAGGATAAGCAACTTTATGCAAAGAGCAGAAAGTAGTAAAAGGTAGTATGCCAAATAATTTAAGGCATGGGCTAAGGGGAAAAAAAGTTGACACTAAACCAATTCCCTATACTTTTCAATCCCACGCAAACTATCCTTGCGCCCGTCATGTCCATGTACGGATTGACACGTTGCCTGTTGTTTTGCTTTGTTTCAACTTCTCATCTCAAGATCTTATCAGTCTCATCCAACCACACGTTTTTTGATCTTCATTTCCTCTCAAGCCATTCATTTTTTTTCATATAATTGTTTCAGATTTGTTCCTCCTTTATCCTCTTCATATAATCAAACAATCTCAACAAATTTCTTTTGAACTGCTCACTCACTTTTGAATGCAGTCCATATTCATCCAGTGCCCTGTTCCTCTTTGTTTTAACACACACACACACACACACACACACTATAGCTAACTTACTTTTATGTTTCTCTTGACATAGCCAACTTAGTTCCATATAAAAAAGCAGGCAGAAACTCATATACACAGCCCTTTCACTCTTTTGACAGTCGCTTTTCACAACAGACCCCATATGCACCACCAGCAGCATTTCTCCATTGGTTTTCTTACTTTAGTAAACATTTTACCAAGGTGTACAAATGCATTTACTTGCTCAAGGGTTTTGTATGTATGCATATCCTGCACTTGTTCACCCAGTTTGCCCTGTCAAAAACAACTAACATTGTTTGAAACATCAATTTTCATACAATCTGTTTTCAAACACTCACCGCAAATGAGTCAGATTCTCAGCCAACATGATGGCATTGTTTGAATACAAATGTATAAGAACATTTATATCCACAACTAAGACAGCCCTAACAACACCACAATCATTCCTTTTACATATATCTGTAAATACATGAAACATTCAGAGGGACATCACACATCCTTGCCTTATTCCATTTTATATTGAACCAGTAGCTAAGCATTGAATTTATTCTCACATTCCTTTCTCATACTGTATATCACTTTTACCACATTTAGCATTTGAAAAGCAAAAGATTGGACTGGACTGGCCTAAAGCCAAACTCTACTTCCCAAATGTTGCTTACTGTCATCCTTCATGTCCTCTCAGTCATAATTCTGCCCAACACCTCCTGAGGAGCATTTAGCAATCTAATCCCATGGCTGCTTTTGCCTCCCTTCTTGCTACCTTTCCCTTGCTTAGCAGAAAAATCACTACATTTTAATCCTAAGGCACAGATGCAGCCTTCCCACCACACTGAACAAATTGATCACCCGCTCCAAAAGTAAAATCATATCCATACTTAAACACATTCTGTACCGGCAGCCATACTATTTTTCACCATTCCCCCAGCATTTGTAACTCCTTTTTCATCATTTTTTCTTGGACGCAAACATTTATAGTATTCATTTCAATCCCACTTTTTAATATATCACTTTCATTTCCACACAAATCTGTAAAAGACTCCTTCCAGCAAGGCCTCACTTCAATTTCCTCCCAATTCATTTCATCACTTTTAGTTCCATTCACTCTGCTGGAGGCTCCTTCTCTATCTTTTTTCACCCACTTCCAAATTTATTTTTGTTTCCATCAAAATTGCTCTGCATTTTTGCTCTTTTAATCCTAACTTTCCCATGCACTCTTTGGCTACATCATTTGCAACCATCTTTTTCTCTATAAAACTTTATATAATATATTTCTCTCATCCTCATTTTTTTCAGGAATCATCTTCTTATTCATTTTTCCTCACCCATAGTCTCTTTCACTTCATCATTCCACCAAGCAGGTTTTTCAGTATTTTCCATTAGTGCAACATAGCATTCCATAATATAATTCTTTTCACTCTGTTTCAGTAGTATCCATATCCTTTCTCCTTATGTCCACTTTCACAATTTCTGTAGGGTGAAAGTATTCTTCTAATACTTTTTCATATAGGACTTGTACTTTCTCTTCTTGAAATTGTCCACTTTCAATTTCATTTCTTTCATTTATGTTTGTCCATTGTTTTCTCAAGATCCATACTTGATGCCATCTAAAAATAGCATATCCTTCACTAAATCTCTCAATTTTCATCCAAAACAATCAAATCAATCATGCTTATTGATTCATTCTTTTTCTGTATATATACCAATAAACTTATGCTTAAACCACATATTAAACCAAACAAACCCTTTTCTGAGAAAATGCTCACCAAAAAGTTACTTTTCTTATTCATTTTGGGTCTTTGAATGGCTTAAGCATTTTTTCTGTACCTTCTCATCTCATTCCTACCCATCCATTCCAGTGACCTACAGAATAGCTTTCCTCTGGATTGCATTTCTTTAGAATTTTTACAAGCTTTCCCCAAACTCCTCCCTACTTCTTCCAGTGATACTTCTTCCATTGGAGCACTCCACAAGATCAGATCACCTTGATTCAGATCTATTACATCCTTTCTTTTTCTCTTAGTTTCAGAGCCATAACATAGTTTTCCCCTTTAATTCCATTCCCTCATTAATGTTCATTATTATTTGCTCCATATGCTTATGTTCCGAGTTGCAGTCTTCCGTATGTATGTATATATGTATGTATGAAAAATATAGATCTCCCAACTCATGATTCCAAGCAGTGTACAAGCTCTCTTGAATCATCCCAATTAAATTCATCAAAGTCAGGGAGCAGAGGCAACAAGACGGCACATATGGCTGTTTTTCCACCCAATGTCAACGGCATATGTGGCTGTTTCTCTACCCAATGCGACTTTGCCAGTAGTTATTGCCAGTGCTTACTTTCTAAAGAGCCAGCCTTGGTTTTCAAAGCTAAACCATGATATCATTAGATCTGAGATGATGTCCTTTTCTCACCCACTCTGAGGAATGAAATAAAGACTCTAGAAGGTGTCCACTTGCATCCACCATATAGGCCACAGGGTTGGGTTGGTTTTTTAATACTAAGGAAAAAACAGGATCTGGCATAAGACAACAGAAATTCTGTTGGGCCTTACTGAGAGACAGCTTCATATGGTATGTGCTTCTACTCAACACTAAGCCCTGCCTCCTAGCTTAGTAGATTTGATTTCATGCCCCAAAGGTTTGCAGGTCATGAGTCCCAATGGCCAATTGAATTGGGGAGGGCCATATGCTTCTATGCCTTCCACCCCTCCTAATAATTCTTAGCATAGACTTTGTCTGTTCATTGCTGCAGCACATCACATTGATTTTTAAGTTTTTATTAGATCCACCTAATGAAGTGTATACCTGAAAAGAGAATTTCTACTCTCGTGTTCATCCTTCCTCCCTTTAGAAATGAATTTATTTTGTCACGGTGATGATTAGAGGTAGTTTGAAGTTATCAGGCTTGGAAGCAATGAGGCCTTTAGCTCATTAAGAAGCCAGGGGCCAGGAGAACAACCTTCTTGTCCCTCCCCCTTGAACACTGCTTCATTTGAAGGGGGAAAGTTTTTTAAAATGCCATTTATCTTTGTGACACAGAGGAGAAGAGCTCAGTGGTTCCATGCATACGTTTCACTTCCATTGGCCTTTGCCCTCTGTTGGCCTTCGACCTGGGTATTTCATCAAGCTTGAAGGATCTTCAGAGAGGTGGACAGGTTACCACGGCAGTGTTAGGAGCTGCTTTTGTAAAGCTTTCTGCCCATATGCCTGGTTCTCCTTCCGTCTTCCTTCTATTCCATACCTACAACCTGCCTCTGTTGCAAAGATTCTGGTCCTCCTCATTAATTAAAGTGAAGACCTAGCACGGATAACAGCATTTTCTTTATTCTTCCTTTGTTACTGAAGCCTTAGCCTCCATTCCTTTCTTTTCAGTTGGTTACTTTGCTCCCTAAGCCTTATGGTGTACCCAGAGCCACCAGATCTGGGTGTCAGACTCTTACATCTTTGCTGCCATCTAGTAGCGTTCCAAATTTTTGCAGCCTAGATATGGCAGTCCTACTGTCATCTGTTAAGCTCGACAGGGCACAGTGACCCCATCTTTTGCATATGTGCTGTTCTGTAAGATGAAGGTTTTCAAAGTGGGCATTGGACCTGCCGGAAGGAGAGGCACCCTTTTTAGAAAACTTGACCAGGCTTTAAACCGCCCAGAATCACTCTGCAATGAGATGGGCGGTGACAAATTTAATGAATGAATGAATGAATGAATGAATGAATGAATGAATGAATGAATGAATGAATGAATGAATGAATGAATGAATGACTCTGATCAGAACTTACTCTAGGTTTTGTTCCCTTCTCTGCTCAGCAAGCTGGCTCCAGGCTTAGCAAAGAAAAGCAGGAGCAAATTTTGTCAGCACTCCCACTCTCTCGGCACAGGAAAACCAGGAGCACCCTCAGAACTCACTGTGGGGTTTGCACCTTGTTTTACTGTGCAGACCTGCAGGGCAGATACAGTTCTACAAAGTTGCAAAACCACTGATATACTATATAGATTAACATGTATGATTTAAAAATATGTGGCATATTTATCTCTTGGCTAGAAAAGTCCCAGCAGAGGCCAAAAAAAGTCAAGATGGTGGCCATGATTGCAGCTGCCATCTTGACTTTTATGACCTCCCTCCATAGGTGTCAATGTAATTAACTAGCAATTATTTTTCATTTCTTGCCCAACCATTGTGAGAAATTCAGAGTTGATCATGAAATGATTTTCCTTATTGTCTCCAGAATAGAAATTTGTCATGATTTGTAAGCCAGTCTTCATAGATGCAACAATTAACTTCCTGCTTTTAGGAAGTGAGAGGCAATGATGGGGGCTGGGATAGACTTGGAAAGGACATTCAAACCTCTGCTCAAGGTTATAGATGGGTTCAGATATCGTGCTAAGGCCTCATGTAGTGACTTTGGGTTCTATGTCAATGAACTGTGTAATGTCAGCTAATTGTGGCTTATTCAATAAACCATGGTTAAGCAAATAATGGCTTATTACAGTGTGAAGCTAGTCTAAAACAAAACATGATGCTAATATTGCAACCATATAAATGCTATACTGTTTTTAAAAAAAGCCCCTATTCATCAGGACTTTCTTCCAGGGAAATGCAAATTGAAATGTTTCTTTTAACATTACTGTAGATGGAGAGAAAGAAATCAGAGGCATCTGCAAAGGGGGGCGGGGACAAATAACAAAGTAGCATTGCATCATCAGGACACCCTTTTTGTACATGCATTACGATGTTGTATGGATGAGTTAAAGGGGTGGAGCCTATGTCTTGACGATGCAAACTTGCATTTGTCATTTTGACAAAAACATCAGATCCTGCAGATACTGCCTGAAAGAATGGTAAATGTTGGGGTAGTAGCAAATATGAAGAAGTGGCTAAAGTTTTTTATGGTCTTGCTTCATTGATGGAGGGAACAGATGAAAAAGAGGACTGAGCTCCTGCATTTTTAACGGTTGTGCAAAAGAAGCAATTTCATCTTGCACAGCTTGTACAGCAAAGATGCATTAAATCTGATGTTTAATTTGGCCTTTGGCCTAGCTGGTTTTACAAAGCTGAAGAAAGGCTAATGTGTGCTACTGATAACTGTTTCTTTGCCCTCTGAAGATCAAATGTTGGCATCTATGTGGGTAGAGCATTACTAGTCCACAATTTTAGCTGTATTCTCACACACACTTACCCATGGTTAACTAAACGATGGCTTACTCAAGTATAATGACTGGGTTGCCTGACACTGCTGATCCAGTAAGCCAGTGTTGTCCAAACTTGGCCACTTTAAGATGAGTGGACTTCAACTCCCAGAATTCCCCAGCCAGCATGGCTGGCTGGGGAATTCTGGGCGTTGAAGTCCACTCATCTTAAAGTGGCCAAGTTTGGACAACACTGCAGTTAGCCATTCCTTTGGGATAAATACGTAAGCCATATTTCAGTAGCACAGAGTCACCGCTGTCCTATTCAAATGGGGAGTAGCTTTTTTTGATGCCTTCCTGGCCATCACAAAGGAAGCTGTCGTGTCCAGAGTTTTTAAAATCCATCTATTAAACTTTTCTTTCACAGTCTACCCAATCAAGGGAATTTGTTGGGAGCCAGTCTAACGCTTTCGAGTTTGTGCTGACCGGATGAGGGTGTTTGCATAACGTGCTAACTTTCTGCTTGATGCAGTTGGGCACGTTGTGCAAAAAATGCCAATGAGCCATAAATCAAGCACATGCCCTAGTTTTGCATCATCTGCTAAGCTAAAAAAAGATGGTTGACTGGTTTGTAGTACAATATGTTATGTGAGCACAACCATTGTTTTCCCTTCCATTAGGGGCAGACCCAGGAAAAAGCAAGACATTATACTGTGGTGGGTAAAATATGTTTCCCAGGATGGCAACTTTGTCCCTCAGATTTCTGAAACAGAAATCCAATCTTGATGGGATGTTCCTTAAAGTCAGCTAATGATTCTAAGTGTAATTTGCAAAAGATGCCTTTTCTTGGATGAGCTTATGGTTCGGGGGGAGGTATTTGCCTCTCTTCCCAAGTTGTCTTGTACAGTAGCTGGATTTGATCATGCATAAATGGGACCAAAACTAGATAAATGATTGATAGATAGATAGATAGATAGATAGATAGATAGATAGATAGATAGATAGATAGATAGATAGATAGATAATCTGCAGTGGGGTCAAAAGATGGTGGCTGCACCATATAATAAAAGCCCAACCCTTTTATACATTATAATGCATATAGAAAGGGCCAGGGCATGGATCAATTACTTGAAGCCCCTTCTTGACTTTTTTGACACAGAGAGAGAAAGAGAGAGAGAGAGAGAATGAGTCTGGCCGCTGCTTGAATAAGTGTAGTTTTCCCCATTGTGGGGAGATTTTATTATATTTGTATTTAACTTATAAACTTTGTGTTTATAAAAATGTGTACCTACAAATGTTATGTGAATTGACCTCCAGTGTCTGAATATCAAATGTCCAAATTTAGCCAATGTACACCAGATCCTTCCAAAGTTAAGCTGAGCCTGGAGGTCGAGTCATGGCAACTGGACTTCTTTTCTTTTAGTTTTAGATGTTTCGCTGCTTGTCCAAGCAGCTTCTTCAGAGAAACGTATCAAGCCAAAAGAAAAGTCCAGTTGCCATGACTCAACCTCCAAATAATTCCGTCTGGATGACTGAGAATCTTCATCAACTTAAGCTGAGCCTGTTTAGAGGCAAAACCGAAGAGCATCATCCTGGTCTCCTCTTTGCACATTCAGAATCATGACACTGTCTGCCAAGTCCTATTACTTGATTAAAATCAACTATCCAGTTCTCACCACTAGCACAGAATGCATTTGTTTTTAGAGGTCATGATACTACAACAAATGCAAGATATTATTTGTGAAAACCTTCTTTTGCAGGAGTGTGTTTGTAAAAATGCTAATAAATCTTCAGTTTCTGGAAAGCAAATAAGAGAAACTGTTAAACATAGCATTGTGAAACCTTATTTCTGCTTTTCATACACATTTCCTGAACTAATCTTTATTCAGTACCAATATGTGCTTTACAAGCAGGTTTTTTCCTAACCCCAGTTTATATACTGTGTAGGGGATAATAAAGACCCCCTGGAGTTAAACTCATCTCCTGGTGCATTCAATCAATTTTAGGGAATTTCTTTTGCAGGCTGGAGTAAGTAGAAGTGAAAAATAACCACATACTGTTCATCAATCAATTCTAAAAGCACCCCCCCTTACCTGTAAATTAATAAATATAAATGAAAATAAATATAGGTTAATGCATGAAAAAGGTATGCACCTTTTTGTACCTTTTCACTACATAGCTACTTCAGATAAAAATAGGTGATATTTTTGCTGCAGCCATGGATAGATACAATATTCTTTTATAGGGTCTTTTTATGCTGCTACAAAACCCCAGAAGTTTTCCATCCGAGCAGGAACACCAGTACTATATCTGGGGGGGGGGGGTGTCCCATAAGCATAGTAGATTCAGTCCTAATCTTGTCATTATTGTGTAATTACTGTCATGTAACCTCCCTCTGTAAATAGGAATAATAATTTAATTAATTAATTAATTAAGTTGCTAAGTGACTAAGCATCAGTATGATGCAGGGGATAGAAATTAAATCTTTGTGGGTTATAAATTGTTCAGGCCAGACTTCAGACAAGCTCACTCACCATGCTAAGCCATAATGTGAGCGTCTGGTTGATACTGTATATCCATCATGATTTAGTGTTACGTGTGAACCAGACAACTATATTTTGTTCAAAAAACTATGATTTAAAAATCCTGGCTTAGGGTTATGTATGAATTTGGCTAGTGTCACTCAGCCTAGCCCAGCAACATCCATAACAACCTGCAAGAATGCCTCTTCTCTCTACCACAGATACCTATGCCCTAACCAGTGCAAAGCTGTTGTGAGAACAGAAGTAACTAACACCCTGCCGTTAATCCTTTCTAGATTACCTTGAAATTCTTGGAAGAAGGGTTGGGTTATTGATATCTGACAAACAAATTATAATTTTAAGCAGTTTGTAAAAGAGTAACAAACAGTAAGTCTCAGGAAAAAACACCCTTCCCTCTGGCTTTTGTTTCTCTTCTGAAAAGCTATTCCTTGGTTTACATAAACCGTGTTTCCTTTGTTTAATTAAAAAGTAGATGTTGTTATAGATTATTGTTAGCAGTACACTCCTTGACAGAGCAAAAGGTAAAAGCCAGGCTCTTTGCCATCCATTCTAAAGGTAGCAGTGTACTTTTCTTGTCCTTTTCTAAATCTTTTTTTATAAATCCATGCTAACTAAGCATGGTAATGCTTGGGAGAGCAGAGATTCTTAGGAAATGGCTCCTATGAATTCTGGTTGGGTTAATCATGCTGAAGCAGAAGACTTCCTTTATAATTTCTTTAATTATGCTCCAACTAATCACACTTAAGAAGCCCAGAGAGATCTGTCTTATTCCTATGGATTAAGACTGCAGGGGGCCAACTCCTATCTGGGATTTGCGCCTTCATTTTCCAATAATTCATTTCAAGTTGAACTCTAAGAACAAAACCCAAAGCTGGAGAGCAGATGGTGAGGTTCAAATTCTGCTTCTGTACCTTGTAAACTAGCATTAGAGAATATGTGTCTACAACTGAAATTTGACTGGAACAAAACCTTGAGACAGCTTAGTAATGGGAATTTCTCTATAAATTAATACTATCAGTTTAAAAACAATGGGAAAACCTCTCATTTCTGTTCAGCCAGATAAAACAATTGGGTCTACTGCTAACTTTTTTCTTTTATTTACCAAATATAGTTAAATAAAATATACATAAATTTGTTTGTTGTGTTTGTTTTCATATTCAGTAGATCTGCTGCCTTGTTCTCCCTTTAAGTTTAGTTTCTTCATTAGTTTGTCTGCTTTTTAGGGCTCTGTGAATCATGAAACTTGTCACCATTACCAGAACAGTATCTTGTCATAAAATACTTAATAATTTCATGAAGAGCAGACCTGAAAATGAATTTTACAATGACTGTTAAGTGCAGTGGATAGGATTTAAATAGGATATGAAAAGTAAGCTTCCTTATCAAATAGATGAAGTCTGTTTCATTTAACTAGGATGACACGCAAGATAATAGCTACTTTTACAAAGCTGCACAACAAAGGAATTAAAATATTTATGATGAAAGCAACCTTGTTTGAAAACGAACATGTAGAAATTAATTGGTTCTGGCTTCTCATATTTGCATATATCGCATTTATCGTTGCTTATGCATGCCCCTCAGCCCATGGGTCAACATCTTAAGATTCATTTTTTTTCAAGATCTGAATAAAGTCTAATCCAGTACAAAGCATCTTCAATTTATTTAATTTTTTAAAAAATCATAGACCCAGGATTTTTCAGCAGCCGTGGCCTGCCTAAAAACACAAATCTAAAGTGCAGGAGGACCCAGTATATACTACGTAAATGTGTATGGCTCAGCTGCACTTACTAGGAGGCTAGGGCAGCTCCTCTACAAAGGAAACTATTGGACCATGGGACTTAAAATAAAGGCAGGCATGACAGAAGTAGAGTTCTGTGGAGAAGTATTCACCTCTCTTCAGGTATTCTGAATTTTTGTATATCTTTATTTCATTTATCTGTGCCACTGTGTATTATTAGAGATTCATGTGGATCCTGCTGATATGTAAGGAGAGTCTGAGTGAGCAAATAACACAAACCTGAGGCACAGGTTTCACTTATTTCATAAAAGTATGCAATATGCCAGTGTGAAAAAGTACTCAGGAATAGGTTGCATTATCTTTAGCTGCCGGAACTTCAGTCAAACACTTCTAGCAAATGGTGATCTTACACAACTGTGTAAAAATGTTGATCCACTCTTCCATGGCAAACTGTTTCACTCAATGATATGTGAGGATTTTCTAGCATTAGCTGCTCACTTCAAGTCCTAAAACAACATCTTATGGGACTTTGATCTGACCATTCCAAAACACTGAATCTGTTCTCTTTACAAATTATTTTTAACGTTTTCCAGACTGATAGGCATCAATGATTTTTTTTGCAAAAGTTTTCAGAAATTTCTTTTTATCAGGACATGAATTTCATATAAAGCGTTGATAACATTCAGCGGCAACAAAAGCAGTCACCATCCTATACCCGTATGTATGAACTAGATTGAAACACTCGTTGCAATGAGAATTTCATCTTTGCCCTTGCTATTCAGTCAACTGTCTTTGAGTGTTTTTATAAATAAAGAAAATGCATCACTCCAGTGATCCATTGTAACTGGACAAAGAAAGCCAATGCTACATTCACTGAATCTGTAGAATCATGTCGTGGGTATAAGTAGTTTTTATTGCAGAACCATGAGAAGTGGCCGTAATAAGCCATAGAATAATCTACATGTTCTTCTTTCATACCACCCAGAGTTGTTGGGAGTTGGGCAGCATATACCTTTAATAAATAATATAATTTAATAAATAATAATAGTACCCAAATGTGTACACAATAGAAGAAGACACTATATAAATTGTATATAAATAAATAAACAATCACCTGCAAAAACTTCATTGGATGATGGTGGGAAAGAACCACTTCTTTGCTATCTTCACCATCATAGAATTGGTCTTAAATATTTACTTTCAAATAATGGGAATCTCCCTTGCATCTGAGCATCATCCTACCCCACACACAAAACCAGGTTTTGTATGTGCCTTGCTGAATGACTTCCGGAAGCTGTAGCATTCTAAATCAAAGCCATTCTATCATCATGGTATGGTTTGTTTCTCTGCTTCTGATCTGACTGAGATACAGTATTGGACTTGTTCATCATGATTAGAAGCTAATGTTTGTCATGCCATCAGCCAACATATTCAGTTTCAAGAGTGATTATGCAAGCTATAATAATATGCAAGCAATATGCATAGTATATTTTAAGAAGAAAGTTCCTTCCCCATAGAACTTACAAAAATTAGATAAACAGGACTGAGGAAAATGAAGGGAAGATTAAACAGAAGGTGGTAACAAATAAAATAACTTTGGCATATGAAAGATCACAACGCATGAAGGTTTGAGCCCAAAGTGGGGAATTTTCCAACAGGGACTTAAGGTGATGACACAGTCATCTAGATTTGGGGATACCTCCTGAATGTTGATAGGCCTCTTATGGGGCCAGCTAAGAAAGCTTCTGGGCAAGACAGGGCCCATTTCATTTATGATTTTACCGAATTAATTGCCAGACATGCTCATTTTGACCTAGTCTATATTTGTAAAGGCATTAAGTTTATGTCATGTCATTATAATAGTGAATTGATCCAAAGTTATTGAATTGTTTTTGTCTCTTGAATTTATTGATAGCCTTTATAAACTGTTATTTTTCAGATGTGATGAACATTTATGGTGAGCTGTTTTAGTTCCACTTCTGAAAATTGATTGATTTGATTATGTGCCATCAAGTCAGTGTAGACACCTAGTGACCATGTAGATAAATTTTCTTCATGATGATCTGTCCCTAACTTGGTTCTTCAGGTCTTCCAATGGTCCACTTCTGAAAATCTGTATATAATAAAGTAAACTGCACTAAACTTTTGTTCTGTTCATCCTTATCTACTCACTTATTTGTCTCTGAATGAATAGTTCCTGTACCATAAGTATTACTCTGCTGGAAGTAATTTTAGATACCCAACCATAGCGCAACCAGGAATAGGCAGATAGCTTTGCCACCTATTTCTCCCACACATTAAATTTCCCAGCTAGAGGCAAAGCCATAGGATAAGCCTGGATGCAGGTCCAATAAAAACAAGAACAAAATGAAATTCCTATAAACCAGGTTTCATTGTTGGTGGTATTAATTTGTTGACTCTCATGCCATTGCTTCAGGAACTGTCTTATGCAAACTACTGTAAACATTCCTAATGGTTTTATGGTTGGAAAGCTGAGATCTTTGAAAATTATAATACAAACTGACTTGATATGCACCATCTCGACCAATGTGAGGGTCACATTTGGCCCAGCTGCCTTGCTTTTCTGAGATTTTGGCTCAAAAATATAGTAAAGTCTATATTAAAAATATATTTTGAGAGGAAAATACTGTCCATATATGTGAGCAGACTTAGGGAATAGCATAAATGAAAATGCCATAAAACAGAAATAAGCATTCTGTCCATCCCTAGGTAGCATTAGGGGATTGAGTATAGCTACTTTATGTTTTGTTGCTACTTTATTAATGTGATTTTACGCTGCATTTGTTGCCTTTATTGTTGCTGCTCCTGACTTTAACCTTGTCTGCTGTTATCAGTTGGGCTTCATATGGTTTTTATACTGTTTTTAAACTTTTTTAAAAGACCACTTTTTATAATATGCTTTAAATGATTGTACATAATTCAGATAAACCTCCATAACTGAGTGATATAAAAGTGAAATCGATCAATACTATTGAAAAGGTCCTCTTCCCCAATCATCTTCCATCAGTCTGCAATGGGAAGGTATCAGATGAAGGTGCTTCGAAAGACAGCTTAACAATTAGGCCAGTTCATATGCGTACAGTATTATCATCAAGCTTATTTCAGTGCCTACAGAAGAGAATATCTGTAGCTCAGGGTTGAACTGCGGAGTCCTTGGTGCTCTCTGAGCTTGGTTGTTTGCTTGCAGACATTTCATTACCCAACTAGGTAACATCATCAGTGTGAGTGCCTCAGCTATATGCTTTTAATTGTTACCTAGCTAAATCTTTGGAGAAAAGAAAGTCAGTCCAGATAACGAGTAGAACAATCCTACCTGGAAGTTAGAATATTCTGGGCTTATTGCCTGCATTCGAGCAGAATGGAAATCAAGATAGAGTGATGCTTGCATCATTCCATCTCCTTCCAATGCTTAAGGGTAACAAAGTGGTCTCTGACTATCTACTTGATTAGTTTAAATTTTTACTTAGGTTGGAAGTATGGCAGATTCCTCAGATTTTGAGCCCCATGTGTCCCTGTCCAGCTTCCAAAAGCTCACTTTGGGGACTTTAGAGGTCAGGTTCCACAAAGATTGACAGGTATTTCTATCAAAGTGGAACCAGGTGATTCTTTGGCTCCTGGGATGTTTTGTGGAAGTATATAGAATTGCATCTAAATGAAAGATGGCAGATTTAAGTAAGCAATCTATGTCAGCTCCAGTTCCCCACTCTAAAATGGAAATATTCACGCACAGCAGGAGTATTGTAAAGATAAATGAGAATTAATATATTCCCCACTTAACATTTCAACAGTAATTGAACTAATATGCAGTAAATATATTCTAGCAACATATTCTGATCTGTTTGGAAATTGAATAAGAACTATAATATCAATCACTGATGCACGGTTTTAGTAAGCTGAACAGAGAAATTAGGAGTGCTTTATGGTGCGTATATATTGATACATTGTACAATTAAAATACAAGCACATTCATCCAGAAATTTATTTTTTGTATATCGCTGAACAAAGAGGATATGTCTACACAAGAATGTGCATAACTACAAAATTACCGTTTGACAAAATGGACTCTTCCCTCTTTCTCTCTCTTGTTTCTTTTAGCTTCCCACATGACACCAAAGTGGCGCTGAGAATTCTTGTAATAATAAAAAAGGTTGGGACTGGAGAATATAAGGTCATCAGGAGAGAATCCATATAGGGTCTCTCTGTGGTTATTACTTGAGACTCAAATAAATATCACTGTAGGGTAGCAGCTGAACACTTGAGAGCTTTTCAAACAAAAGAAAAAGTCCGCATCTGCACCCATTTGCAGCAAAACATTCTGACTGAATGCCAGCTGCCGAGCTACAGAGCTTTCAATCTAAGCACCTCGATTTCTGCTCTGTTTTGAAATTTACTTTCTCAGCTCAGTGATTGAAGTCAGTGGAATTCAAAAGTGCACAATGCTGGCTGGTGTAAAATAGAATCTAAGAAGACAGGATCTGAGCATACATCAATGCTGAGTGTAAAAAGGCACAGTGGAGTCATGCCTTTCGCACTGCTCCAGGAATGTACAACTTCTCCTGGCACCACCATTTGAAGTATTCAAAGTAAGCTATACCACCCACATAGACCTCTACATAAGTCTGCTTCCCTAAATCCTGGGGTGCTGAATGATCCCAGTTCCAAAAAAGAGGAAAACGTTTGTGCTTAGAGATTAGAATTCTCTGTACAAATTCTTCTCCACATGAGATGAGCATGTAAAGCATCAGTTCTCCAACACTGGCTCTTGAAAAGTTGTTACCAAATTGTAATTTTTAATGTGATGGAAGGGAAAAATGATTAAATACATATTAGCAGTGTTTCATGGTAATGTGATTTTAATATAATCCCATTTCATTTTTTCCCTTACTCCCCCCACTTTGTCCTGGTTTTACCCATTCCTCAGCATAAAGTTCCAGCATGCTCCTCAAAGGCCAAGTGTGACTCCCAGCCTTCCTCCATGAAGGAGCTTCATTTGTATGATGTTCTTGTAAAAATGAAAGGGCCTTTACCAAAGAACATACAATGTTTTTTTCAGACACACTCAACTCAGTTCTATATAAGGAAGTGAGCAGAAGCATACTCTCATATTCAACCAGTTTTCCTTCTCTCGATAATTGTTCCTCCCAACAGACCTCATATTCACCCCATTTCCCTGTCAAACACGATTCATTTTTGCTCTGATAAATTAATTTTCAGATCCATAGTGTTTATTGCATCATACAGTCTATCAAACATTTACTGCAGACTGTTCAGATTCCCAGCCAACAATACAGCAGCATCTGCACATGAAATACTATGCACATCCATTTCCCCAGTTAACCCATCACTAATGTCACCACAAGCATTCTTTATACATTTATCCATAAATACATTTAAAAACCAAGGGATATCACACATCCTTATCCTACTCCCTTCACTGAGCATTCAATTCATTCTTACTCATTCTTTACTTCCATCACATACCACTCTTACTGCATTCAGCAACCAACCTTCAATTCTATATTCACATGAAACTTTCTATAATTGAAGCCTTTTCATTTATCATGCATATTCTATAGAACAACAAATATACAATAAACTTTCTCACATACATATATTTGTCAATGATGTGCTGAAGAGCAAATGTCTGGGTTGTACTTCTTCTCCCACATTGCCCTTTCCAAATTTTGCTCATTGTCATCTCCTGTACCCTTCCAATCTGAATTCTGCCAAACACTTTCCCCGGCACTCTTAGCAAACCAATTCCCCTGTAAAGTTTGCATTCATTTACTTTTTAAATCTCTTACTACTTTCCCTTGTATGGGAAGATAGCATTCTTTCCATTGTCAGGAGCAGATGCTATTTTTATATACACATTAAACAAGTCACCCAGTCAGTCTATAAGCAGGCCATATCCACATAACATTTCTCTGTTTCACCATTTTCCAAATTCTCACATTACCAACAACGTCCTTTTCATCTTTTTTTTCTTCAACACTAACATTGATAGCATGCATTTCAATTCTGTTTGCTGACATACCACTATCATTCTCCTACAAATCCTTTTCTCTGTATATACATGATGTGACATCTTACTCCAATCCCCATTTTTTGCACATTTTCTTTTCCAAAGCATCTTTCACTTCATCATTCTATCAAGCATTTTTTCATTAGAATAGTTCCACACACTTTGCGGCACTCTAAAACATCATTATTTTTAATCTGTTCCAAGCTTCTTTCACATCCTCTTTCCTTACTTCTACTTCCCATTTGCTCTGTTCAGAGAATAATCTCTTGTCTAATAATTTTAATACAGAGTGTCCTTTCTCTTCCTGCAGTAGTTTTACTTCACTCTCATTTCTTTCCCTTCTTTCCATTTCTCAGTATCCAATCTATTATAATGATCTGTTCCATATTCAGAACCTCTCATTACCCTTGAATTCTTCATTAATTTTTAGTCTTTCATTACAAACAAATGAATCATGATTTTAGATTTATATTCATTCCTTTGCCATGTGTACATATGAATAGACCACATATTCAAAATTCACACTTTTTCTCTAAGCAGATACTTGATTATGTGTCATCTAGTCAGTGCCAACTAAAAGCAACCACATAGATAGTTTTTCTCCATGACAATCTATCCCTAACCTGTTCTTTCAGGTCTCCCAATGGTGCAATCATTGCCACTGTAACTGAGTCCATCTACCTTACTGCTGGTCATCCTCTTCTTCTCTTTCCTTTACCTTTCCCAGCATTAGAGCCTTCTCCAGGGAGCTAGGTCTTTGCATAATGAGTCCACAGTAGGATAATTTGAGACTGGTCATTTGTGCCTCGAGTGACAACTCTGGATTGAAGGCAGATATTTACCAGACAGTATTATTCTTGTGGAGTCCTTGGTGCTCTCTGAGCTTGGTTGTTTGATTGCAGATGTTTCATTACCTGACTAGTTAACATCATCAGTGCTAGTGAGTGTGGGTTTTGCTCCCTATTCATATACAGTAGCTTGCCCTGCCAGTGTTGGTGGGAATGTGGTTTTCTCCTTGGTAGTTCCTTGATTGGGGTATTGTTTTCTGCTTGATTGTTTGTCTGGCATTAATCCCTGCTTCTCTGGGTTTAGGCTGCTGGAGAGGATGTGTTTTGGTCTTTTTGTTTCCTTCTTAGCTTCCTTATTGTCTCTTTTGAATGGTGTGTGACTGTGGTTTATCTCTATGTGTCTGTTGATGGCTGATGTGTCTGAGTGCCAAGCTTCCAGGAATTCCCTAGTGCTTTTAGATTTAGCTTGGTCTAGGATGCTCACAGTTTTCCAGTTGAAATTATGGTTGAGTCTGTCCATGTGTTGTGAAATTAAGGAGTTTTCATCATCTCTTCTGACTGCTAGTTGGTGTTCATGGATGGGCTCTGGCAGTCTTCTGCCTGTCTGCCCTACATAGTGGCTGTTACAGTCCTTATACTGTATGTTGTAGATAACTTCTGTATTTTCTTCCTGGGCTACTGGGTCTTTTGGTTTACTTAAGATGTTTTGAAGGGCTTTAGTTGTTTTGTGTGCTATGGTGATGCCCTGTAGCTGTTATAGTCCGTTGACTATTACAACCACACGGCACAGACTATTGGTGGGTATTGATATTACTGATTGGTGGGGGTTGTTTGTAAAGAATGATGATATCCCTTTCTTAATGCATTGGAGCTGTTCCTTTGAAGCTGGTGCAAAAATGTAAGGGATTAACTAACCAGTTCTTCCATTAGTCAGTACAGCAAGTCAGCCAGCTAATGAAACTTGCATTATCATACAACTCCTCAAAATGAGAGACTGGGTTACAATGAGGCAGAATCCCATGAAGGGAATACTATGACAAAACACAAAGCTGTTCAGTGCTCCCTATTGCACTTCTACTGCTTTGGGTCACTCTAAATGTGACAATTCCAGAGGAAGGAGGAGAATCGCCCTAAGATGGTGCCCCCTATTCTGAACCCCCAGCCCTGGGGTGCTGTTGTGGTGTGTTCTATGATGAGTTTGAACTGTTGACTCCTGTGGAAGCAGACAGGGTTCTCTGTGCTGTCAGTTCGGCCACCTTTTATAAGACCCGGACCCCTCCTGGGATGTGAAAGCAGCCAGGGAGGTGAGCTGTGCTGGGTTCCATTCTGTGGTGTCAGCCTCTTTGAAGGAAGGGGTGGTAACTCCTGCCTTGAAGGAGGCTGTGGTGTGCCCCCTCCTTAAGAGGTGGTCCTTGGACACACTGTTTTAGATAACTGTCATCCTGTCTCCAACCTACCAATTTTAGGTGGTCACTTTTTGGAAGGTAGTCAGTCTGCAGTTAATGGAGACTGGAAGAAGCAATGATCTGGTCCCATTTCAGTCAGGTTTCAGGCTGGGATTTAGTATGGAGACAACCTTGGTTACTCTTATAGATGATCTGTGGGGCCAGAATGGAAGTGGTGTATCCATCCTTGTGCTCTTTGACCTCTCAGTGGCTTTCAGTACCACTGACCACAGTATTCTTCTGACCCAGCTCTGGGGGTTGGAATCTTACCAATTTACAGTGGTTCTCCTCCTTCCTCCAGGTATGGTTTCAGTTGGTATTGGCTGGGGGGAAGAGGGACTCCCTATGCCCCTCCTCTGTGGGGTGCCATGAGTTGACTCTCTCTCCCCTCCTTTTCAACAACTACATGAAAGTGTTAGGTGAAGTCATTCCCCAGTTTAGGATTCAGTGTGCTGATGATCATCAATAATATCTTTTGACCCCAGGCCAGTCAAATGAGGCTGTTGAGGTCCTGCCACACTGCCTAGAGGTTGTATGGATCTGGATGAGGAGGAATTGTTTTCCACTCAGTCCTACCAAAACCTTTTATTGGACCCAAGATGTTAGGGCCACTTAGGTCTGGGGATATTCCATCTCTGACTTTGGATAGGGTAGCACTTCCCCGTTCAAGGGTGGTAGGCAATCTGAGTCTTCCTGGACTCATAGATGCTGCTTGATGAGCAAGTGGTCGCTGTGGTCAGTTGTGCCTTTTCCTAGATTGAGAGGCCCTTCAATCACTCATGCCTAATTAACTCATGGCTTGATTACTGCACTGCACTCTATGTGGAGCTGCCCTTAATGACCACTCAGAAGCTTCAACTGGTCCAGAATTCAGCAGGAGGGACAGTAATAGGCATACCTCAATATGCCCATGTGCCTCAATATGCCCCTGCTTTGCGAGCTGCACTGGTTGCCAGTTTGCTTCTGGGTGAGATTCAAGATTCCGGTTATGCCCTATAGAACTCTACATGACATAGGGCCTGGTTACTTGAGGTGCCTTCTATCTCCTGTGGTATCAACCTAGCTGGGTTTGATCCTACAGGGTTGGCATGCTCTGGATTCTTTTGATTAAGCAGTGCCATTTATCAGGACCCCAGATCCATGCCTTCTTTTGTGGCACCTGCCCTCTGAAATGAGGTTCTTCCTGACATCTGGGAGATTCCCACCCTGATGGCATTCCAGAGGGCCTTAAAGATCTGGCTGTTCTCCCAGGCCTTGGGCTAGGGTGGTTGGAGCCCCTTGTGGATGTATGACATGTTTGTGTTGTTGACTGGAAGTCCCATCTTGTTATTATTATATACTTTTTAATATTGTATATTGGTGATGCTGGAGTCAGGTAGTGCTTAAGTAAAAAATAAGATAAATAATAAAATAAAATAAAATCAGACATACTATTCTTTTATTACTCTTAGGAAAGTGGTCCATATTGTAATATAACCCAGAGTCTGGATGCTCACTTTTCCTTTTCTTATAGCTCATCTTTGCCTCCCACTAAGTATGGCATGAAGATGCCACCTAGCCATTTTTTTAAAGAATGTATCTGCTTTCATCTCATCCCCAATCCAATGAAGAGATAGTTTAAAGTTGTTTTTAGCTGTTCTGGATTTAAAGTAGCGTTTTCCTACTTCTTCCAATACAAGCATTGTGTTCTACAATATTTCAAGGATGATGCTGGAGATGATGTGGTCAAGGGTTGGGATCTGCCCAGCTTCTATCAGCCACTTCAGACTGTATGGGCATGCTCCCCTTCAGTCCCTGGGCACTGCCTTTCATGACCATTTTGGCCTGAGCTACAGGAGAGACTGGACAGCTAGTTCCCATAGAAGCATCTGCCCACATTATGCTCTTTGAAAAATCTTAGTCAGGAATTAAGCAGGTGCATTATATATTCAGATATCGTGGTCTTCTGTCAGGCCTAGCCCAAGGAACTCCTGGAGACCATGCAGGTTCAATCAGCAAGGTTTATTAGCCAGCGCCTGTTTACAGAAATCTTCTCAGACTGACCACTAGTTCCCAGGCACAGCTATTCACTATCTTCTGGAACGTTTAGGGATGCGCCAGCTTTCTCAGCTTATCTCCAGAGTGTTGCTCTGGAGACGAGAGCACCATTTTCACCCCCCTTCCTCCATTCCAGTCCATCACATCTTCTGAGACAACTGTTTGATGTTCTCTCTTGAGAGAGAGTGCTAGTCCTTTGCTGCACAGGATATCAATTTAAACTGGGAAAGAAAGCCAGGTTGTGCCTGCTGTGCATTGCTGGTTCTCTCCCAACTAAGTGAATTACAGTTTTCCTCTGCATCTGCCAATAGAAGGTTCCACGTGGCCATACATTTTGCTGTTTTCATTGCTAGGGGTAGGGGGCAGTTTTCCCTACCTCTATGCCATTTTGTGGATTATTTCTGAGTGTTGCTGACTATGACAACTCACTGCCAGCTCTGCCGTTCCGGTGTAGCACTTAGCATTCCCTACCTCCTGCTTCTCCATCCTTGTTACTCAATGGGTGGCATGGGGTGAAGCAGGATGAAGTTTTCTCAATGCACTAGGGGAAATTCCTGCCACTTCAGCCTGTGCCCCTCCACCATGTGTGTAATTGGTCAGCTGGGCTATTATCTGGACATGAGTTTAGTGCTTTTTCAGAAAGACACTAAACCTATGTTTAGAAATAGCCCAAATGACAGGTTGCCAGTGCAGGTGACCTGTCACTTAGGCAGCCTGAATGGGGCCTTAACCCTTTTCCCAGGCACTAGGTTAGACTCATTGACTCATTGAATCCCAACTCACTGTCCATTGGTGGTTATTTTTTTCTGTTGGTAGATGACACATGATGGAGGAGGATTTGAAACAAAGCTAGGGAATCAACCAACTGTTTTCCTTTACTTATCCTGCATCAAAAGTTAAGGGTTACTGAGACAGGTTAAAACTTGGCCATTGGAGCAACACAATATATGTCAGCACACTTTTCTGAAGAATGTGTATCCAGCTGTGTCCTTATTTATGTCTCTTGCCTTTTTCTCTTTTATCACTCTGATTTCCATCTCTTCCTTACCACTATTGTCTTTCCATGAGATGAAGCAGTAGCAAATACTATTAAAGTGACACATTTCATTATTTCACTACATCTGTCATTGCTTCTTATTTATAAGTAATTTGGTCTTTTATATAGATGGATACTTTTCATCTGGTTTTTTTTAGTATGCAACCATATGCTAAGTTGCTTTTGATAAACTGTATTTCATCAGTCTGCAAAGGACAGGAGAGGAAAAAAGAATTCAGAAAACTCATGTGTAATTTATCACAATCTTCTCAGGCGACACTAAAAAACATGGATTGCTTTTTCCTGGAAAGCAAAAATACTTGATACAGTTCAGTCTGGCTAGTCATATCAAACCTGCAGATGTGACTTCTCTTAGCTCTTAAATAAAATATTAGGGTGTCTTTCTATTGTTTGTGGGCTGTCGTCGCCCATCACTCAGCTGACTGAGGTTAAAGGCTATGCAGATTAGAAGAGCAGCTGTTTAGCAATTGTCACCGTTACTTTGGAAACCCCAGGATCTCTGAAGGTAGAAACAGTGGTTGCTAAGTGATACATTCAGGTAAGACAACCCCTCTGATTTCAGCATAATGTACTGAATCCAGCAACCAGGTCTGAGATGTTTCTTATTATTAGAAGACTTTTAAGATATAATACAACTGCTTACACTCTTTGCTACTACTGTATTACTCTATAGTAAAAACACTGTTTCAGTTCTCTGTTGCCACGGTGCAAAGCAGTTGTTGGGGAAAGAGAGAGAAAGGTTTATGTTTAACTATTTTGATGCCAAAGCACAACACCTATGCACTAGCCAATCACATTTTAGTCTAGTGTGGTGAGTGATCCCAGCCTATGTGGTTAGTTTGTGATCTTGTCTGGCAAACAAAGCCAGAAAATTGGGTTAATGGGGAGAAGAAAAAAAAAACAGGGTGAAACTACACATGAGTAACTGTGTCATAACACAGCCACAAACTCCTGCTTTCCATTTGCATATTTCTTCTCCGTTTGGGGTTTTTATAAGCTTTCCACTCAAAAGGAAAATGTGCCTGGAGGAGGAAGTTTCCAGAGAAAAGCAATAGCTAAGCAGAACACTTCTGCTCCTCATTTGATTTCTATCAACCCCACTTTTTCTTGTACATCAATGGCAAACATGGTTTTCAGGTCCCATCATTGCTATCTTTCATGGGCTAAATGGTAGAATGCATATAGTGATATGGAACAGATCACCCAACAGTAAAAGAGTGCATTTAAAAACAGAACAGTCATTAGCAAATCCCTTCAAAATGCATAATTTTTCAGCTGGTGGCTAATATAATCTTCCAGTAGTCTAATGAATGGAAAGGAAAGAAATAAATTGTCACATAGAAAAAACTCTCTATAAGAATGTTCAGGTAGGTCTAGTTGTTTGCAGTGAGTTTCTAAAGGCTTAGTTTGCTATTGTTTCCTCTACATTCTATCCTGGTCTTTAAGGAATAGTGAACAGCCATCTTCTACAGTGATAGTCAGGAAGAAGAAATTGACGAAAAAATAATGGCTTCAGTACATGCACAAGCTACAGTAATTGCGATTTATATCTTGCCATTGTCTTTTGGATGTCCACATCTTCTAGCTTTCACCTCGGCACCAGATGTCATAGGATGAAAGAAATTATCCAGAAGAACTGGGTTATAAAGTGTTACGCACCAAGTAGTCAGGAGTATTTTGAAAGTATAAATGCTACAAATAACAGAACATGTCCATGGGCATGTTCTATAAAGAGTTTGCTTCTAAGACTTTACCCCTAATTGACTATGGGGCATCCTGAGCCTTTTTTAGGTATTTGTTTCTGGGAAAATGAATGTGCAGAGATCACAAAGGGATGCTAGAGGGTCCTAGGCAGCCCTCCTAGGCCACATTTTTTGTGCTCCTATAATGAAGGATTTTACCATCGATGTGGCCAAGTATCTCATCTAAATTAAATTAAACTAAAATAAATTGGGGGGGGGGGAGGACAGACAACAGTGTATGTAGGTTCAGTTGAAGAAAGAGTCTGGACACATAGTTGTATGGAATGTAAGCATTCTCCAAATAATCAGGAACTTTGCTTTTGAAGATATCTGAGGATGCTCTAATGAATGTCCAAAGACAAAGACAAAATCTGTTGCCAAGAGGCCACCACTTACTTGAAATAAAATATACCCTGAATGAAATTGTGGAAAGAACTCCATTTGCTGTAATTGCTCCAATTCAGACTCTACTATAATTTAGATAAGATACTTGGCCACATCCATGGTAAATCCTTCATGATATGAGCCCAGAAAATATGGCCTAGGAGGGCTGCCTAGGATCCTCTAGCATCCCTTTGTGATCTCCCAGAGCTCCTGGGAACTGATGGAGCCAAAACTGAGTGGGTAGTATAGAAATATCATAAAACAAGCAAATAAATATATACATTTCTTGAAGGTTTTATGGTGGTGAGGGACAATATGGGTATGTAAAGCCTTGCAAATATTTAAGGCCCTATTTTACTCCTTACAACCTTGAATTCCTCTCCTAAAATGGATCTGAGCTCTGCCCACTTTTCGTGTGCAGCCTTCCATGCAATGCAAAGACTGGAATAGTCCTCAAGATGATGGAAGATTTTCACCAATGTAATGGTCATAATATCCTTGAAAGAATTGCAAGAATTGTATTTCCATCTTCCCAGTTTCTTCTGCCTCACTTCACAGAACTTTGTTTTCTAGAATTACCTACAAAAAAATTATTACTCTCAGGACAGTATATGCCCACTGAATGGAAGGTAAAGAAAAGCTTGTGGTATTTAATCTGCTTCATTTCATTCATATAGTGTTGGGACTTAGAGACCACTAAAAGCTGATGGATAATGAACTGTAGATTCAGATATTTATTATAATCAAGACGAAAATGTTGCCTTAAGAATACTAGAAACAACCTTACTCTGAGTGGGACCATTAACCCATGACTGACAGTGACTGTTCTTAGTTTCAGGCAAGGGACTTTCTGACCCCAACTGGAGAAGATAAAAATTGACCCTGGGGCATTCTTGTATGCAAAATATGTGCATTCCTGAAATGCCTGGATCATTCTGGTTAAACTGAAGTCAAGAAGGAATGGCCACCCGAGTCTGCCTCTTTTCATGTACATTATGCTCTAGAAGTAAATTTCCTCCATGCTCATCATTTATTGGATTCAGCCATTCCCAGCATCCAGAAGAAGAAAAAAGGACCCACAAATAGTTATAAGCTGCCAGTACAAGGAGAAAACAGTGCCCTTGATTTGAGTTACTGCACAATTTTATGACTTAATTGAATGGGGTCTGACCTTTATGTATTGAGTACGATCATTCTCATTGTGAAAGGCAGTTTCTCCCTGCTCAGTAACCATGGAGTGTTACCAAAAGAAGCAGAAAGTCATCTCTGAGTATCCCTGGAGTCCATCTCTAGGAGGCCAAGAACCAAACTAGCCTCATTGACTGTCTGTCCATCAGCTATCTATCCTTGTCCTTTGGGCCTGGTTTCAGAGCTAGAGTGCTGGAAAATGTTACTTTTCTGAATCATTTTATGCCCCTGGCATGCCTTCTATGGATATCTTAAAAAGCACTTCTGATCTGTTTGGTTTCCCTGCACCACTTTTCTTTTATTGTCTTTTCCTTTGGAGCATCTAAACTTCCATTTCTGAGCACTAAAATATAATGGACAGTGAGTAGTTCATTGTGGAGTGTTTTCCAAGTGTTACTTTCCTGAGACCTAGAAACCTAACATCTATGTGTTGGTTTGTAATAGGAGCATTGTGCTGATTCAGTTCCTGAATACCACGCGTCACCACAGGGCCTTGTGGGAAGTAGAAGTGGCTGCCACACTGCCTTATTTTAAATGACTACAGGAGATGTGCCTATTCAACCAGATATTTGCAGGGTAACAACTGCTCTTGGGCGAGATTGACTTTTTAAACTGAACTTTGCTTTAATTCTTTTTTTTACAAAGTGTCTTGTTTTGACCTAGGTGATTGATTATCTGATTAGTGAGCAGAGAAACAATTACATTGTCCTTTTAAGACACTGCTGTTTTCTTTTAGGATACTGTTCTGGGTTCCTTCAGGAAGAGAAGGAGAATAATTATATTACCCATATAGAAGAGGGAAAATTCAGGAGCTGTCCTGTAAAACCATATTTTTCAAAGTCTGATTTCTATAATTGTACCTGTTTCAATTATAGGTAATGTGAGAAAATAGTACCATGTCATTGTTACACACCAACATGCTAGTGTTGGATATTAAATGAGGATCTTTTTATTGAGAACTTACAGAAAATTGATTTAGGATCTCCTGTGCCTTCCCCAACCTAACGCCTTCCAAATGTGATGGGATTGCAAACTGATGGTCTCTTAGTGTATTGGGACTGCTTTCAGCCATGCTGGCTAGGAATTCTGAGTCGAAGTCCCAGCACATGTGGAAAGCAACAAGCTGAAGAAGCTTGTTCTATGTACAAACATATGCTGCTCAGAATAGAAGGCAGCATAACAATGCCTTCCAATGTGACTTCCTTCATGGGTTGGTCTTCTACATGGAAAACATGTGGGCATAACTCCAGCATTCCTATCATCCAGCATTGTACGGTAACAACTCAACTTGCTTCTTCTCATGGTTCACAGGGTGGCAAATAACCCTTAAGAAAATTTTGAACAATTTCATTATTAACCTTGGTAATGAATTTTCAACTTCCATATTCAGAGTTGATATATCATATAAGTAATCCCTCAAGCCCAGAAATGCCTAGTCCAGCTGATCACATCTACCTAAAACAGATCTTCCTTAGATTTTCTGCCAGAAATTCTTAAGCAGAGAAGCCAGGGATTAAGCCTTTCATGGAGCTGCCACCAAAAATAGTAGGCCCATCTCTTATGTTCCTCTTCTCCCCTGGAATGGTTAATGAGACTTGCATGATAACTAGAAATGAGTTTCTGCTCTGGACATCTTTGATGGCCTCCAGCTGGAACAGGAAATTTAACTCATAGCAAAACCGTATCATGACATCTGCTGAGTTTCACTAAACATTGGCCTGGTTTATACATCAGATTTCTTTATGCACCACATTAAGCCATAATGTGATTCACTTGTTTCTGGCTTAGTTTTACATGTAATCCCCGTCACTGGGACTTGTTCAACAATATACAACAGTATATTTTAAATACTGGCTTAGCACTGGGAACTCAGGCTTTGTAGAAGCATGATGAAGAGTATATACATGATGAAGAGTATATTAGGATTTTAAATTCTAGCCAGTATCACTGAGGGTTTCTTTTGTGCTTCCCATCTGAAGCGTCTCAGACTTTTGATTCTCTGCTTGCTGTCATATCCAAATTGACCCTTGCAGTTCTTTATATTTTCTATTTGAAGAACAGTTTAATCATACAGCACTTGCAGGCAAAGTTGTTAATTTCCCCAGATTTTGCCATTCAGAAACATACATAATAGACATTATTCCATTAAAAATAGGTATTAACAGAAAGACTTCTGGTAAGAATGTGCGTGCTTGTGCCTAGCATTATGTTGTTTGTGTAAATTCATACATATGTAAATGTGTGAATACACTATCATGCTGTAGAGATATCCATATTTTGCGTGGATATGTGTGAATCTGTGTGCATACAGGCTCACAAAATCTATGGGTCCTCTAGTGATGAGGCAACTGAAAAAAAAATCAATACTTGCCATGTAGCATGTAACCAATAGAATAAGGGGAATGATTTATGGATGGAAGGATGCAGTCAGAATCATCTGGGGCCTTGTACAGAGAGAGGGAGAGAGGAGAAAGAGAGAGGTATAGGGTGAGCTGGACTGCAGCGGTTATTTCCACTGTATGGCCAGATTTTTTTTTTCTGCAGCAATAACCCCTTTTCTCTAGCACTGCGGGACAGAGTTAAAAGACTAGCAACGTGTGGAATGTAGCATGGATCAGCTTTTCTTGCCTGGACTCTGGCTGAAAATGTGTATCATGCCACATGTACAGTTCATTTAAAAAAACAGAAGAGACAGCCATAAGCTCTCCAGAGCATCCTTTGCTCTGCCAGGTACGTCCATTCTTACTGATCACCGTAGCCGAGAGACTCTGCATGACCACAATTAAAGAGGCTCAACTAATCTATCAGCTTTCTTAGCTTGCTTGCTTGCTTCTAAATGTATTGTTTCAATAATATATACTGGGGGGGGGGGTCAGGTGGGGGCTAAGCCAGAACTATTCTATGATAAGAGGAGTTTGTGGGGGTTAGTATATACCTATTGTATCATCAGGGCATGCTGCAATGTTGAAGTATTATTGAATGGCTAGTGTAACTTTGAGCAAGGTAGCATAACTGTTGATTCCAGAAAGAAACCTTCCCCGCCAGAAACAATGGTTTATTCAATGATAGTTCAGATAAAAGCTTGGGAAAATAAGCATCTGCCTGAACTGTTTCTGTCTCTGACCTGCTTACATCTCCTTAGGAACCCGTCCTGTGATTGCAATAGAACTTTCTTACAAGTCGGTCCATGGATAATAGAAGCCTCTGAAATGTATCTTGTTACAGTTGCATCTCATATGTCAAATACTATTTTCACTTGTTATTATTTACAATTTGATATATGCCAAAGTATTAATTAGTAAAGCTTTCTGGGTATATATTTGCGCATTGAATACTCAGATAAAGTTTTCACCTGCACAGTTTCTCACAAAGTAAGATAGTATTTATGCCTTTGTTAAAAAACAAAACAAAACTTCATACTGAGCCCCATGAACCTGTGTATATCATTCAAAGGCAGGTATTGTCAATCATTCCTCAAACATGGCCAACAATATTGGAATTGTTCTGGCAAATAATGCTGAACAATGAAAACGGGTTGGGTGATGTCTCCTTGATATTGTTTATATAAAGTGTGATGTAGTGACTATGTCAAACCAGGGTAAAATACAATCTTAATGAAACAAGTCACCAATTAATCTGACCATATGATTCTATAATAAAAGAAAGCTAAATTGATAACCTACTTAACCACTTTTGTCTAAATAGTACAGAAAATTAATGAAGGTTTTGATTAATTATTCCAAATATGAAATATAATTTCCAGAAAAATGTTGTCTGAGATATTGTGTTCAGTCTCAGGCAAGATAACAGACCTGTTTCAGCCACAACATGACAGCAATATTTTGCATTATTTTATTTTATCCATAGTTTCCCAATCACTTCATTTTACTTAATAATGAATTTGGTTCACTTTATTTTATGAAAGAAAAGATGGGCATATAGATTTACATAAAGCATGCAGAAATTAATTATTGTATATAAAAGTATCAGTGGCTTGTATAACATGAGCTAGAGATTGCCCAGTGTCTGTTGTTTGCAGAGAAATGGGAGTACTGCATCTTTAAAACTCCACAACAGTAATGACCACATACTATTCAAATGTACCTTATTTGTGATCTAACAAAGGATGTGCATGTATCTGGAAACACTGAATGAGATTTCATATGAACATCTGGAAAACTCTGGATGGGATTACATATGATCATGCTTTTTTATTTCTTGGACTCCTTCCTATGGTTTGTGAACTTGCTGATCACTGTCTTCCTCAGTGTGGCTTTTCCAGATGTTTTGGAATGGAAACTACTGAGAGGCTTGGAAGTTTCACATCTGAAGGGTGTCAAGATTACTTTTTGTAGACATATCATATTTGAGCTGCAAAAATCCAGACAATCACTAGAGGGCAGCAGAGAGATACCATAAAACCTGAGACTTTGCTGCCACCTAATAGTCTTCTGGATTTTTATAGTCCAAGTAGAGTGTGCCATTAACTGGCTGGGTTCACCCAACACATCTGGTCATGGATTAGTTTGTTTTATAGTGGACAAAAATGGCTTTAAAGAATACATGAATTTTCTGGGCATATTGAGTGTTGACATTTCACGTGAAAGGAAAGGGACAAAGAAATTGAATGGGCCTGCAGAAGCCCATCACGCCACACAGTAAGTATCCTGAGGAAGCAGGAAGCTACCTTGAGGAGGGGCCTCCTGGGATGTTAAAAGCACGCCCCTTCTTTCCCTTTCCTCTCTTCTCAAAGAAGATTTCCTTCACTGATCCCTCTCCTCAAGGAAAACACTGAGATTTAGAATTGATAGCAGAGCAGAAGGCAGCCTAGAGTGGGGAGACAACAAAGGTGAAGTTTTCCCAGGTCATCCTTCTAAATTTTGCTGAATTCCGGGTTCTGTTCTAGACGGTCTGAAGCTGTGAACTCTTCTCTTAGGATGAGAGGGTACATTATAACTTTCCATGGCAGATTTCCATTTATCTCATGCTAATCCTTAGAAATTTGCAAAGTTCATTTCCAGTGTTTTCTTTTTTATACAGCTATCGCTGATGACAGAGTTTATTATTTTGCCACCTCATTTTCTGGGTTTTGTTACTTTCAGATAATTTATTTTTCAAAATTATGTTTTAAAATATGATATTTATTAACATATACATGTATGGATGCAATGATCACATCATTTTTGTTTTTCCCTATTGCTTCATTGCTGTCAGCCCTTGTGATTTCTTTCCTTTAGGCTTAGTATGATATACAAACCCACTTATGATGGCAGAGGGTTTAGCAGTCTGAGGGTCTGCCTCTCTTCCCTAGAATCTGTCTGTCCTGTAAGATCATGGAGAGTTGGCTTGCTTTGGGGCCTCTCAATTAAGCAATGTCATTTAGTGGGACCAGAGGCAGAAATTCACTCAGCCTCACTGTTCCTTCAGGCCTTGGCTTGTCTCACAGGCTGGGGGTGTTATGGGAGGTTATTTTTTCCATCGTTCCCTTGGGTCAGTTGTGATTTTTTAATACAATGTGGGTTGTTTTTCTGTTTTTAATTTTAATTTTGTGAAGCGGCCTAAAAATTGGAAAGATAAATAAATAGCACCATGTTTAACTCAGGCAATTATGGTCTGTCCAATAAACTATTATTAAAAATCCTGGTTTAGCACTGTATGATGTAATTTTATAATCTTCATACCAACAAATATAAAAACACTTTATACCAATTCTTCAGTAGAAAAGCAAAGTAATTAAAGTAATTCATTTCATTATTAATACATAGTAAAGCATGAATACACATCTATTTCTAAACCCTACTTTATTCACTAATATTCAGTCCATAGACCTTATTTTTCACATCTTCTGTTCCTCAGACTCAGTCACTTTTTAATAACTACATTTATTGCCAGAAGTTTTTATCCATGTACACTCCTCGCATTTTCCCAATTTTTATCAATGATCAACTTTGCTGCTCTCAGTAAATTAAACCTATTGGCTGATATGGTTCCAATATGTAGGCAATTACTAAAATGGTTATTTATTGTTTTACTATTTTGTAGAAATTATCAGCTAATAGATTATGTGATTGACAGAACCATCCTATACATGTCTTCACAGAAATTAGCCCTACAGCCTGTCTTATTGATTAAACCCATTTTCTGGATTTGCATAATACACTGAATCATAAATTAATCAAAAGACAATGTTCAGACAATATGCTAAACCACAAGAAGGGTAGCCAAAGTTAACACCAACCAAAGTTAGCATTTGTACAAACATATCTTCCAAATCTTTATCTGACCTGCTATAGAAGGTAGAATGCACAGGGTTATACCTTTCCTGTTTCACTTTGCCTTCTCACATTTTAGCCAATAACTGCTCACAAAACCCCACTGCTAAAGAAAAGATGGGCTAAGAATTCTCCGTAAGAATCATCTTCAGGCTTGTGTTTCAAATCATGACCAAAATCTACAATTTATGTTAGACTTCATTTATTTGTCTTGGTAGGAGGGGGAACTCCCAAGAATATCAAAAATGCTTTTATGTCCTGTTCGGTGCTGAAAACTATCATAGGTAATAGTTCATAGTGAGGTGGCTTATACTGCAATGATCAGAAATTCTTACATTTTCCTGAAGGGATTTTTTTCTGTAACAGTGGAATCAACTGTTTTGGCATTTAGGGGATTTTTTAAAATTCCTGATTGTGCAGGATGCTTGCAAATTATTGGACAGATTTTTCTATATGATTGATTGTGTGTGTGCGCGCGCACATGCGCGCACGTGTGCTTTGGGGTCAGTGTTGCTCCTGATGATTGCTTGGACAAGTCCCTGCAGTTTTCTTGGCAAGATTTTGGAGGTGGTTGCCCTCACCTCCTGCTTCCTAGGGCTGAGAGAGAGTGACTGGCCCAAGGTGAGCCAGCTGGCTAAAGTGCGACTAGAACTCATGGATTCCTGGTTTCTAGCGTGGTGCCTTAATCACCACATCAAAATGGCTCTCTCTATATGATTTACTTATAAACAAATAGCTACATTTAGAACAGATGTTCTTAACTTCATGTCCAAGTTAAGTAATTCGGGAATTGTTTAGTTAGATTTTTCCTTCTTTGGAGTAAGTTGCTTAAAAGCAAGAAAGAAGATAATTTCTCTTTCTCCTTTGGCTGTTTTCAGTGTCAGGTGGGAACCCAAGCAAATGCACTTAAAGGTATTGTAAAGTCTTAGGAAAAGTGAGAGTGCTTTTCACTTCACTTTTGCTTCAGACGAGCATTGCTTGCCTTTCTAAGGCCACTTTCCAGATCACCCACCTGTGAGATTAGATAAGAGGTAACTAGAAGATGGGCCTTCTATGTGGTGGCTCCCCTGTTATGGACAGATGCATTTTTTAAAGTAAGGCATTTTAACCAGCGTGTTCTGCTTTCAGATTTAAATATTTGTCACTCCAATATACTTCAACTACTCATATTCTGGTAGGCTGCTGTTTTTATCCTGCTTCAATTTCTATTGTTTTTAGCCACTGTCCTGTTATGGATTTAATGTTGTATCTAGACACAATTACACATTTATATTACCAACCTACATCTAATCAGGGATGATAATGATAATGATGGAAATGTGAGATCCAATGTGATGTAGTAATGCAGAGACCCAAGTTCAAATCTCCAATCTTTCCTGAAACTCTTTGGGCCAGCCAATCAGAATCCCTCAGTCCAACCTACTTCACAGGGTTGTTGTGAGCATAAAAGGAGACAAGAACTGCATATGATGCCTTGAGCCTCTGGAGGAAAAATGGAATATAAATGTGATTGATAAATAAATAAACCAATCTAGATCAGGGCATCAGTTTCCTTCCTAAAACATCCCCAACTGTTTTTCCCCCCCTTCCTTTTCACAACGTACAGTATAGCATTTTCTAGGGCAAAGCTCATGGTTGAAGAAAATTGAAGTTGATATGGGGCTCTTACTGGATCAGGGGCTCAATCTGGCCTGGGCTCCATGGAGACTTTAGCTTCAAAATAAAAATAATCAGCTTAAATCACACTTTTATAAAGCATAATGTGACCTTTGTAATTTAGATATGTTTTAGGCAGTATATTACTGAAGTTCCTTCGAGTCAATTCCAAAGGGACAGGGTTTGCACTAACTACAAGATTCTTTTCAAGCCCAAATTAAAACTTCAGGAATGGCCCACTTTGACTTGGATCTTGGCAGAGGCAGCCAGTTTCAAGTAACAGCACGCTCTGAAGCCAGATCTTCAGCTACTGCTAACCAGCATGGGAGAAAGATGAATTGCTGTAATTCTTTTTTCCAGAAGAATGAGATGAAATTTGCCCAAACTTTAAACAAATAGAAAGGGTACAGGAGACCCAATTTTAGGGAATTACGAGAGTTGATTTGAGCTTGAAGTTGTTTTGGAAAACATCTGGAAAAGCAGGAGTCAAGTTACCCTTCCTGTGATGTTCCATTTCAAATGGACACTTCCACAACCTGTTTCTCCTGTTTTTGATTTTGTTTTTTTTAAAAAAACAAAACAAAACTGGGGCCTCTGTGTATATACTGTTACGTTATATTTGGTTTAAAGTGCATGGAAAATGCTATGTATTTTTGTATTTATGTAATTATGATAGAATTATATATCAATGTGAATGCCTTATCCTTTGCTATAAAAAAGGAAATCTAAATTGTTACTGTTGCATTACCACAAATAAAATGATGAAGTCTATTAGCATGGTACAGGTATGCTGGCAACATGTAAATAAATCTTCATTCTAGTTCTCATTAATACAGGTCTACCGATTTTGGATTTCAAAGGCTTCAGTGCAGAAGACTTTAAAATGGAGTTTCATACTCTCCATAAGCAAACTTGAGTTCCTCTAGGAAAACTGACTTGGAAATTTAACTTCCCACTTTGGCCTTCTGAACTAGTCAGAGGAGCTGTCCAACAATATCAGCACTCATAGTGCTGAGCAAGAGAGGAACTATCAAAAAGATAGCTAGGCTGGAAACCAGTTTACAGAATAGGGTACTGTGAAGCTTCCAGTGAATGCCTTCCTTCTATGAAGGTTTGAGCAAAGCAGCCCCTTGAAGCTGCTTCATAAATATGACACAAGAATGAAGCAAAGTGACTGAGTTGGTTGATGTGCTTTGTATTTTCCCAGGAGCCTGCACAGTCCCTCTGCTCATGCACTGAAGGTCTTCCAGGCTGGGTAGCTTCAGCAACTGCAGGCACCCCTTGAAGGGTGAGATAAAGCTGCCCAGAATTTTAATCCCACATTGGGGAATAAAGCTAAGAGAGACCTTCATCAAAGTGAATCACTTTGTCTCTTCATTTGATGAAAATAATGACATTGCCTCCAGGGCACAAATCTTTTTATTGAAGTGAATCTAAGTGACTCTGCACAGACTTACCTCATCTATAGTTTCCAGATAAGCAGCTGAACTTTTAAGTATCTACCTGCCTCCTTTATTCTTGATGGTGTCTTCGTTTTTTCACTAACAAGCGTTTAGTTTATAGTTGCCTCTTGCAACATGAGACAACTTGTGCTGCCAAGCAAATGCTGCACACTTTAGCAGATTGATCAGAGAGAGAGCACATCTTTTCATGGAAATAATTCTAGGTATAATTCCCAGCATCCCAAGGTAATTCTCGAAAAATCACTGCCACTGAAGAGTTGTTGCTAGACTGTATTGAATAGCCTTCCTCAACATGGTAACTTCCAAGAGCTTGATACTACCATCTCCAACATCCCTGGCTATTGAGCATTCTTATGCAGCTGATAGAAGATATAATTCACAACAACTTGAGGGTTCCACATAGTGAAAGACTGGTGTGTGTGATATTGAGCTATCTTGACCAATCATCTGATTCAATATAACACAACTTATTATATTTGATTTAGGCTTTGATTGTCATCTCTTTTGAGCACTGTGTGGTGATTGGGGAAGTCAGCAATTTAGATATGCATGTAAGCAGCATACATTTACACAACACACTTAACTGAGTTCTGCAATAATGCATTTTCTAGATTTTCCCAATATATTGAATCATAAACTAATTAAAAGGGCTGGATTCATACAATATACACAGCCACACAAATCCAACAAAAGTTAAATCTGCTTAAACTTAGTCTGTTGCAGGTATGCAACCATCAAGTTTTCAACTGACCTAGTTAAGCTTGTTGTGGGAACATAACCATTCAGTCCACACTCTTCTAGTCTTTCAGATGTCAGGGAATATGATCTCAGCAATCTGACTGTGTGCCTATCCTCCTTCTTGATCATTTTCTGCTAAGAGATCTCCTTAGATTCCAGGTCCAACTTGACAAGTAGGATCCTCAGCTTTTCATCTGGCCACTGTAGTTCTGCCTTTAATAGAAATTCAGTGTGTAGGCAACAGTAGATGATTAATATCTGCCAGTACTTCATGGAAAGTTTCACCTGCTGATTTCTATATGTCAGGCTTTATTAAGGGCATGCCAGATTATTGATCTGATCAACTGACAGTCCTGTATATCATTGTGGGGGAAGCCCTTTGATAATGCCTATAAGGAATTTCTTGAATTTTAGCCTTAGATGTTAGGAATATTTTGAAGTAATGTTAGCAATATTGGAAATTATATTTTGATATTATGCTCTGTGGTGTATTTTAATTAAGAATTGAATCAACATATCCCAAACAAAATATCTGCAGTATCAAAATTGTGTACAAACATTTTTAAAACTTTTTAATGTACAGAAGTAGCCTCTGTAACTAAGTATTAGTGTTTAATCTTGACTGAGAAAACAATGTGAAATAAATTGTTTGAAGAGGTAAAGACTGAGGGTCTTTGACAAGTTTTGCCCTACTCTTTTTTTAATTCTAAAGGTAAAAAAACAGCAATGAGGGATACCTTAACAGTACTATAGCTACTGGTCACTTTATTGGTGGGTCACAACGTGTTTCTAACTCTTTTATCTCTTGCAAAGCATCTCAGCCTTGACCACACAATAGTTTGAGAGTTTTGAAAGAAACCTTGCTTTCTCTTTTATTCTTAGTTGATTTTCTTTCCTTCTTCTCTGTCCTGTTCTCTCCTTCTGATATTAAAGATAAGGCAACTTGTATGTTCTTAAGTGGGTTATATGGGTATCTTCAAATAAATGATTATTAATTATAATGGGTTTCTTCTTCACCCAATAATATTTCCATGGTAACATTTCCACATGGAGAGGGGGGAATTCTCTGTGGGAGAGGGTTAAACATGGGGCAGCAAAGGGCAAGCAATTGGTCAGCCTTTTATTTTCTCTAGTCCTTTGGAAAAGGTTAGTTGAGGTCAAGAAAAGCCAAAGGGTAATTACTTTTCCTCCACAGGGTTAAAGTCACACAGATTGCTGACTGGAACAACTGCACAGATGACCTTCAGCTCTTACCATTTTATTTATAAATGTATTAATGTACTTATTTATTCAGTACTTGATCCTCTTTTCTTTTAAGCAGAGCAAATAGCAATAGGTGTGATGGGAAGAATAAAGAGCTAGAAATCTATACTTACAGAATAGATAAACTGTGAGGTGCCTTTTCTGTTTGCTGTCTATTAATTTAATTTACAAAGTGGAGAAGGGGGGATCAGTTAAGTGGACCTTAAGTAGGACAATTGAAAGTGCCATTCCACAGGAAAGCAAAATTTTTATTTTTTAAAAAGGGACTATTTTAGTATATCATTTTTAGAATTAACATCTAACTAACCATCATAAAACCTGTTCACAAGATCATACCATTGTATATGAATGTGTAAAGGGAAGCAATATCATCATTTCTATGGCTCCAGCCCATCACAGATTTTTTGAATCTGGTACCTCAAAGGAACCTCAAAGATCATTTGGTTCATTCCATGAAGGTACAGAAAATCTGCGACTAGAAAATTCCTGATTTATAGTGTTTGTGTAACAACTTCTAAAGGAAAAGAATCCACTACACCAAGATTTCTCTATTCAACAGCTCACACAATCTGGCGGCTCTTTCTCGTGTTTAGTCTAAATCATCTTTTGAAGCCCTGTTTCAAATTCTTTTATCTGGGGGAATGATGAACACATGTGCTCCATCATATGCATGCTCCATTAAGATTGTGGAGATTATTCTCTTTGCCAAGTTAAACAAGTCCATCTTCTACCTTCCCTTGGTCTCCAGGCCTCTAATCATTTTTGTTGCCCTTCTCTGGATTCACTGACACTACCCTTCTTGAACTAGCTTATTCAGCTTATTCAGACATTACCAAGAAGTGGTACTTGGTAATGTGTCCTCACACATCATGTGAGGAGGAATGAGCAACCTTCCCCTTTATAAAATTGTGCTACTGACTGCGATGTCAGTGTGCATAGTCCAATGATTAACACTAGGAAGCTTCTGTGTATAGAGCTGAACACACAAAGGTTTCCACACAATCCTGAACCCCACACTATTGTGGCTTCAGCTAATGTAGAAGTTCTGGCATGTTACATATACATGTCAAGTCCTCTCGCAGCTAGCAGCTGTGCTGTACTCATTAAGACTAGCTCTTCACTGATGACACCAGCATGACTAAGGAAGGGAGAAGCTGCCACCACTAGTATGCTTTTTGCATGCTTGAATGGAGTTACTGTGATGCCCAGAAATGGGGAGAATACATCCAGTGAGATCTGATGAAAACAGAGTGAAAAGAGCGGTACCATTAATTCTTACGTTCTGGAAGCTAGTCAACTATGGAGGTTGTCATTAGTAGTGCACATCATACTACTGACCTATAAGAATGTTCTATGCTTGCAAACATACATGTGTTTTGCATTTCACGGAGTTCCAGCTGATATATATTCAGCTTATTTGTGTATATTGCTCCATATGAGGGCTTGCATTGGATCTTTTGATGAATGTATGTGGTCACTTGAATATGGCATGTGATGAGTTCAGAGTACTTTCTTTTTTGTTCAGGCCTTCTTCAGCATGGGCAGCCTATATTTTCAAGGACACAAGAAACAGTGTGATTGTTACTTTTCTCCCTGACAAAACTACTGCATCTGCTAGAAAATAATTTGCCTGTAAAAATAATTTAGCAGAATTACAAAATATTTTGTATCATTTTAGCACCAAGCCAGGAAAAGCTATTTTCTCCCTCTTTTTTATTTTTGTCTGGCAGAGTTGCCAAAAATGCAAGAAACCTGCTTTCTCCAAAAGATAGAACCAAACATCCTGTCATTACCTCTCATAGAAGTGGACAGAGGTTTCATTTGTTTAAAAAAACATTTCAGCCCCTGAGAGCCACAGGAAAGTAACACATTTTGGCCATGTAATTTCAGGAGCTTCCATTGCAGTTAGGGGACATCTGTAGGTCACAAGACATCCCTGCCCTCTCACTTTGCAAAAGGCTGTCCCCAGTTCCTGTTATAAATCTCCTTCCCTTCCTTTTCTTGTGTGGTCTGGGCCTTCTAGGAAAGCTTTCTCCTAAACCTATCAGAGGAAACTGTAACTGTCAGTCAAATATCAATGCCAGGGAGGAAGGGACATGTTTTTGTGTGACCACCATTTTCCTCAAGCTACCTCATGAAACTGAACAGTACAATGGTTTCAGTCAGATAAATTGTCAAAGAGCTGTAATAAGTTGGCCTCCTCCTGAACATTACCAAAATTGCTCCAACGTGTAAAACTCCCCAAAATTATACCTTCATGTCATAACAAATAGGACTGTGAAATGTGGAAGACCATTTTATAAACTTTATTTTGTAGAGCTAATTCAAAGAAAATCAATATAAAAGAAAAGTACTCTCTTTCCTCTTTAAACATTTGTGGGACAAGTGAGGGTGACTTGACTTACAAACCACCAATGAATCATAAGGTCACTAGAGTACTCAGCCAGGCCTTTTAAGTTAAGTTAATAATAATTTAACTATTTTTGTTTGGTTTCAATTGTTTCAATTTTCTTTTAGTTTGTTAGTTGTGAAGTGCCTCATGGGCAGAATGTCTGAATATATATTGAAATAAAGATAACAGCAATAACAATAACATACTTACAAGGCTTATGTTTCAAGGCATGAGATTTCTGGCTGAAAGGCACTCTTGACAGATACAATAATTTTGAGTATATGTAGATTAGAAATTTGGTCCACTGGTCTTTTTGGTAAAATGATCTAAGAATTGCTGAATAAATCCATAATGCATGTGTGTGCAAAATCTATACTTTTCCAAATTTTTGTGACATGCTATGCAACTCAAAAAATGTTCACAAAAATATGAATATTGGTGAAAAATAGGTTAAAATCTGTATCCAGAGAAATATTTATGTCACAATTCCCTGCAGTAAAGTTGCTTGCCAACAAATGCACACTCTAGAAAAAGTGCATAAAAATGCACACATTAAGAAAATGTGCAAAAAAGTGATACATATATTTTGCTGTATTCATAAATAGAGAAGTCAAAAGGAGAAATTAAGAGAAAATAAAATTAAACACTCAGTCCTAATTTCATGCTTTATAATGAACCACTTACTAGGTTTCTCCAACTCATTTCATTTGTAAAATGCCCGATGATTCAAATAGTAAGAAAAATTGATTACTGTACAAATGATTGCATTGTGGTTGTAGCTCCTAATTCATATTTACAACTTTGGTATTGGCCAAATACAGCGAGTGATGTAAAGGTCAAATAATGGTTGCTGAAGTAGCCTTCAGAATATATATATCAGAAAATCGCAATTCAGCACCTTGACGGATGGCCTGCTTGGTTCAACAGAACCTCAGACTCAGCACAAGTTATAAATAATGATAAAGGCAGTAAATGGAAGATATAGCACTGCACAATCAATTTCACTTGCTCAAGATGGGAGAATAATGCATCACTTATATATACTTGGATGTATAGAGGGCTGCATGTAAATTATTGAGTAACCTCTCTACTATTTTCACTGCCAGACAAGGTGGCAGGCAAAGTCCCACTTTCTGAGCAGAAATTATCAGTTCTTTGGCCTTGTCTCTGGTCAGCTGTCTCCCCTATACATACCCTGTTGGGTGCCTGCCAGTGACTTAAAAACGTTTACCTTCAAAGCAGGGCTGATCTTTACTGTTCTGGTGCCTGAGTAGCATATTAATGTTTTGTCAAACAACATATAAGCACCCTAACCCTCTTAGGGAGAGATAGACTCAAAATTTTGTATCTGTCTACTGTCAAGTTGTTGTTCTTGTTTAGGATGGTTTGTTGAAGTGTTATCCATGAGAGATGTTATAGTTTTCATTCTCCTAGGTTCAGCAACTCTTCAGCTTGGGGTCACAAGATAGCAAATCTGGTGAGGGGTAAAGGAAAGAAAGAAAAACTAAATGGGTATACAGCCATTCCAAAATGTATCTATATTTGGCATCACAATCATTCTGTTAAAATTTTATGTCCTAAAGTTAAAAGACAAAAATATTTTCCATTATTGAATTAGCTATTTACAATGTAGCATATTCCTTCCATTGTTTGATATATGGGACCCTATTTGTTGGGAGGAGATTTGAAGCACAAGGCTACCAGGTTGTTGGTGACCCCTATCTTTATTTCTCTATTACACCTTCTCCAGGAGATGCTGTACAGGTCCTGATCAATAGCTGGATGCAGCAATAAGTGGGATGAGGCCAATAAACTGAGACTGATCATGTGAATGAATAGTTCTTAGATTTGGGCAATAGGTAGCTTGCTTGTCCTGGACAGGGTCTCCTTCCCTCCAGAAGGACCAGATAGATAATTGATTATTGTCATTCGAGGCCTGAATGGGTGCAGTCCTTGCCTAGTACATCAGCTACTAACAACTATGATCACCATCAAAAGGGCCTTCTGCTTGCACCACATCATATGATTATTCACTTTAACCAAGGGGGGGGTTTCCTGTTATGTTGCCCATTTTTTAGAACACCTTCTCCACAGAAATAAAGCAGTTGAAATGCTTCCAGAAGTCGTCTTATTTATCTTAGTATCCAAAAATTCACCATGGTGCTGTTTTCTATTTATAGGTATTTTATCTTATCTGCGTTTCATCAAGAGATAAACATGAATCCATTTTTAAGTATCTTTTGCCCAATGACAAATGACATTTGGGTTGTTATGAAGATGTTCATAGTTTCTTTATTCTACCTTTCTTGGCAGCAAATATAGATTAGAAAGTCCCCAAATTAGTTTCTCTTAAAAGGTTCATTAACAGAACTGATGATGAGCACTTTGACAGCAGCGTTGTTGACTGTAATTATTTTTTTCATACAGGCTAACTAACATTTGAAATGGACAGAGTTAGATAAAGACATGGAACTATAAACCAATGGTGCAGTCTTGAATATGTCTTTTGTTGTAAATTATCTTTAAAAATGTTATGTATGGAAATCTCAGAGCCACACCCCTCTGCAATAAGAGGGGAATAAAACCTTTTAATTCAAAGACATTTGGCTATCTTTTGTGTCTTTCACTGAAGCTTTTGCAACTCCTTCCAACATGTGCTGGAAAACGTTGTAAATACTCAATATTTCTTTCTCACTTTTTCTTGAAACCACTACCTTTTTCTTGGCAGCTATGCTTTTAAAGTATTATAAAGCATTGGTACTAGGGGCAGGTGAAGTGTAGGGTTGACAGAATAGGGCAGATTAATGCAAGCATAATTTTGCTATGCTATCATCCATGTCTACCTTGGCACCAATATTCCCACAAGTGCTAGAGCTGCCTTCTAGAAGTTGCTGCCCTTCAAGAAGTTAGGACTACAACTTCCAGAATTCCAGACAACACAGAAAATGAAAAAGTTGTAATAAAGAAGTCAGTCTTTGGTGAACATGTACAATACATGTTCTCTACCATAATACGAGCCAGTGTGGTGTAGCAATTAAAGTGCAGGGGGGACCAAGGTTCTACTCCTCCCTTAGACACAGAAGCCAACTAGATGACCTTGGGCCAGTCACTCCCTCTCAGCTTTAATCAGCATCAGGTTCTGCAACAAACTGGTAAACAAAGCTCCTTGTTGCACTGATAGCTTCGTTGTATGAACTAGGTGAGTGCAATGCAAAAAGAAGCAGGCTATGCAAGACAAACTCTCTGTCATGGTGCCTACCCTCTGGAAAAGCATCCCCCTAGAGGGGTCTCACCCTGGTGATGTTCGAAAAGTCTTTGAAAAGTTGGTTTGCTCCCAGGCCTGGGAGTGGGATAGTTGTTGAACCTCCGTTGTTCTATTCTTTGGAGTGTTGTGTTTGCTCCTTTTGGACGTGCATGATCTTTTCCCCTTGTTTCATTACTTTTAAAGCCATCTAGAGTTATCTGGAGTCAGGCAGCCTCTACATTTAATAACAACATACATACATACATACATACATACATTACACGCATATTGACTTACAGAGGTGGCACATGCTCCAATAAGCGAGCCACCCAGAGTCACCCTTTGGGGGAGTTGGGTGGCATAATAAATAAATAAATAAATAAATAAATAAATAAATAAATAAATAAATAAAATTCTATCCATGCCTCAAACACATATAGCAGTGTAGCTTTTGCAGTAGGTTGAAATGCATAAAAAACACAAGTGGCTGTGATGGCATCACATGGATGAAAGGTGAGTGTTATTCACCTGCTATCTCATATTTTATTTAGCCCCCAGGCAGACCCATATGGCACATGGAAGCAAAAGTGAATGCATTTCTGGTTGATACTGGGTTCATAATTTCCAGGAGCTTCAGATTGGGAAGAACTTAAAAAACAGCCCAGGGACCCAATCTGAGAGGCTACCAGCATGAAACATTCATCCAGTTGCAAACTCTGGCCTCTGCAGTGCAGCTGAGGGTCTTTCAGAACCACGTATTTTTACTCCCTAAGATCTTCTACAAATTTTAACCTACATATTCTCCAGATATTCCCTGAATACTGAATATTTCCTGTCAGACAAACTTTTTTCAAGGCAACTGGAAACCAACAATCCACTTTTAAATACTGTACAGCCACACACAACTAGACCTTTGAAGTGTGTGCCTGATATTAAATTCTAACTAAATGATGCATAAGAAACCTTCCAACTTTCTGAGATTTGAACTCTGATATGCTTCAGCATAAGCAGAGATGATCTTAGCTGATCCTTCTTCCTTTTTTACTATTATGACCCTCCATATCATAAAGTGTTCTTTTCCAAACTGACAGGACCAGCTGTTTTGCAAAGCTTCAGCCACATTTTTGGACAAAAAGACTGGTCAAGCAACTTGGTTTCTCTCCTGATTCAGCAACCCTTGGAATTGATCTCTCTTCCTCCTCTCCCACCCCCTTCCACAAGAGCCATCCTATCCTCAAACCGCCACACAAGCCACAGGACGTGGATCGATGCACCTTCAATTGGAATAATTGTTTTCCTTTGTAAGGCCTCCGTTACACTTCTGGTCCTGAATGGAGAACAGTGTGATTGACCTCCAGGAAAGCAGCAGATGTGACTGAAGCAGAGTGCCCCTGGCCTAATCTCTCAAAGCCAGACCTTGAAAAATAGCCAGAAAGCGAGCACTGAGCATGGGCTGGCAAGTGTGGGAAAGAAACAGCAGGGCGAGCCACACAGAGCTGCTCCTTTGATAAGGCAAAGAAAACCTTCATTCATCCCAATGGTTTTTAAAATTATTATTAGTTTTAATGGCACATGCTCCACCTTGCCAAGTTTATGATCATCCTCTGTTAAAACTGTAAGTTTCATTATGTGCCAAGTAGAAGTGCCATTTCAGGGTTCCCTAAAGGCCTGCAGCAGATGGAACAGCTTCTCAGCAAGGTTTTTAAATACCCATCTTTCAGTCCATTCAAGATTAATGATCCAGTGCTAGGCATGTTTACATAAAACACCAGAGCACAGGAGTTACTGTTCCTCCTTAAAAACCAGTTAAGGCACACAATATAATAAGATGTTCTTTTCCAAACCAACATGACCACAAGACTGGTTGTTTTACACAAATTAATAGAGATTATTACAAACAAAGAAGAAAAGGGCCTCTAGCATATCTACAGTGTAGTGAGAATTCCAGCAGTAACTGTTGGTGTAAGAATACTGGAGTATCCTTGATTGGAGGTTGATTTGGTTGGTCACCTCCTTGCAGTTCTGTAATGTGATCACATCGTCTTGCCTCTCTGCACTTTTATATGTCTACTCCAAGCCTCATTACTTGAAAAGATGTATTTTGAGTGATGTGCATTTTGCTTTATAAGCATGTTGATGTGTGAAACTGAATAGTCAGGTGGCTGATGTAGGAAACCAAGGAACACATTAAATGAGCTGGACAGACAATATTCATTTATTAACTTGGGATATTGCCTCTATTTGTGGGAAAACTGAGCCTGATTTATCATTTTTCTGTAGGCTTTCTGATCATTTCTTTCCCTTTTTTTCTTTTTGGGCTGTTTTTCTGGGACCCGGTATGGACTAAATGGTGGTTTTGTATCTTTGGTTGACCATGAAGCTGTTGGACAAATTCCTTTGCTTAACCAAACTTACACAACTGTTGTGAATGAATTAACCATTTTTCTGAGCAATAATTCATTCATTTAGTTTTGAATATATTAAAAAGTGTGGTTACAAAAAATCTGTATCAACATACAATTTAGTGAACATAACCCATTATTCACTGAAGGAAGAAGCCCATATTTAGAAATGCTTTCAATTTCCAGTTATAGCTGCATTTAGTCATTTTCAAATGAAATTTAAAATATGCTTTTAACTCGCAGCCTCACTGATTAAAACTGGCTACCAATTAACAACTGTAGTTTTAACAGATGCAGTATATTATTCCCAATAATGTAATCACTTTGTAAAACTAATACAGGACATTTGCAGGGAGAAAAGACAGGGAGGTTCCAGACTGCTTTTGTAATCAGTATTTAATTCTACCTAGATCTTAAACTAGGTGGAATGAAAATACCTTTGCAATACATTATTTGTAGTTTCTCTGTCCCCTCATATGTGCTCAGATTTTTTTTAAGATAGTGGACAATTGGCGAATGCAAAAGAAAAAAAAAGTCAAGTATCTTACCGACCACTTCTCCCCTGCCAAGGATTGCATCTCTCTGTAATCCCACAAAAGTGTAGGATTTGGGGAATGCAATGCATAGTAGGGTGCCCAAATGTAGAGCGGATGACTGATCACATTCTGAAATAATTGAATTAAGCTATAGAAGGGAATTCTATTAAGACCATTAAATCCAGAATCTGAAATTACTTTACTGTACAACTGCGCGATATTAAAAGTAAAATCCAGAAAATAAATTTAACACTATAATATACAGATTTAGCCTAAAAATTGTGGGTTAAATTAAAATAAATTGAATTATACCACAACACACACACACATTCTGCTGCCCTGAGATTTGAAGTGTAGGCTGAAAGTTGAATAAATACTACATTAAAAGTCTGCTCCCTTACATAACTGTGCCCATCCTTGGGAAAAAAATCTTTTTTTGAAATTCTTAGCTGAAATACACTATTTTCAGTTATCAACATATGTGTGAACAACATATTACAGATATCTGGTCTAACTCTGTGGTTTTCAGCTTTTTATATCAGCAATTAACAGCAAACACCTTGTCATAAACATTTTAAAAGGTCAAAGAGATTGCACCACTTTGGCTAAAGAGATAAATGGTCAAATAAAACATCACATTGTTAATTCCCAGGTGACAAAAAGTGACATACATCCAATCAATAAGGACGTCAGGAGCATTCTGGGAAAGAGGGCAGGGTCAGCCTTGAAGTGTTAATAACTTGTTCACATCATTTGGCTCTAGTTCACCATGTGACATAGCAAGTAGCAAAACTGTTTTATTCGCAAATCAGGACTGATAGCAGGCAGCAGACACAGAGGAGTTAGGAAAAAATACTAGCATATAAAAGAACAGAACAGAAAGAACAAGTAAGTTCTTTTAAATTTATATTACCAGCTAGACCAGATGTACCTTTTTCTGTATTTCTTCTGAATTTCAGTTCAGAACCGATGCCCCAGGTCTTAATCTCTCCTTTTCTCCAAATTACACCTTTAGTTGCAATGCCAATGTATGTTGTCATTTTCTGTAACATGTACTTTTTTCAAATATGTACAAATATGTCATGTTTATGTTTACTGATATTTGGTTATTAGAGTCATTCTATAATTCATCATGGTAAAAACTATATCCATCTCATAAACATTGGCGGGATTAACGGTAGTACTGACTAAACTTGTGTCTGTCTATATTGCTTTACTGTATCAACTTTGTTGCTAGTATGCATAGCAAATTAGAATCATAACATTTGGAAGGAATCCCAGAAATCATCTAGCCTAACCCCCTGCTTAATATAGGATCCACTGTATCAAATGGTTATCCAGCCTCTGCTTGAAGACCTTCTGTGAAGAGGAACATACCACGATGAGGAAACCTATTGACAATTCTCACCATCAGGAAATTTCTCATGATATCTAACCTGCATCTACATCCCTGTCATTTCAACCTGCTGAACCTGCTTCCTCCTTTAGATGACAAAATGTTAGGTATCTGGAGACTGCTATTATATCTCCTTTCGGTCTTCTCTTCTGCAAGCTAAACATATTCAGTTCTTTTAACCGTTCCTCATAGAACTTGTTTCTAGTCCTCTCACTGTATTGGAAGCACTCCTTTTATCTTGTTCTACTTTATCAAAGTCTATTTTGGACTACAGTGTCCAGAACTGGGCTCAAGTACTAGGGCTTGACTAAGGCAACATAGAGTGGATAAGTCCCAGGAATTGGACTCTCCACTCTTGTTAATACCTCAAAACATACTTTTCCTTTTTCAGCAGCTACGTTACACTGTTATCTCATGTTCATCTTATGATCTATCAGAACACCTAGATCCTTTTCACATGTACTACTGCCAGATCAGGTCTCTTTCATCATTTCTTTGGGTCTTTTTTTTTTCTCCCCAGACGCTGAGCTTTATATTTCTTCCTGTTCAATTTTATCCTGTTTCAGGCCATGTTTAAGCCTATCTAAAACTCTTCTCTTCTCTTCTCTTCTCTTATCTTCTCTTCTCTTCTCTTCTCTTCTCTTCTCTTCTCTTTTCTCTTCTCTTCTCTTCTCTTCTCTTCTCTTCTCTCTTCTCTCCTCCAAGTTTTGTGTCATATGCAAATCTGAGACTCATCATCTCAAGCCTTTCATCCATGTCATTCATTAAACTGTTGAACAGCACAGCACTTCATCCAGTCCTACTTTCCAAGATGATGTGAAGCCTTTGACGAATACTGGGTGTAGTCATTCAGCCAGTCATGAATCTGTCCAACAGTTGTATCATTTAGACCATGTTTTACCATTTTATTAATGAGAATATCATGAGAGACTTCATCAAATGCTTTGCTAAGGTCAAGGTAAACTATGTCCATGACATTTCTCCTAATCTAATAAGCTAATAACTCTGTCAAAAAAGGAGATAAATTTAGTTTGGCATTACCTATTTGTAACAACTTATGTTCTTATTAATTGCTGCATTCCTATCCAACTGCTCACATATATGCAGTTTACAAATCTACTCATGGACCTTACCTGGTATAGCCTTCAAGCTGATGGTTTATAATTTCTCAGTCCTTCTTCTTCTCTTTTTAAAGGTAGGGACAATATTTGATCTCCTCTAGTCTTCCCAGATTTCACCAGTTCTGCCGGAATTCTCAATTACTGGTTCAGTGATCACCCTAGGATATAATTCATCTGGCCTAGATCCTGAGCTTCAGTTTCCTCCTCCTTCTAATTGTGGGGCAATGGTGGCCAGTTAGGGCTTTGTTTCTTTTCTGAGAGAAAATACTGTGGAAGGAAAATGCAAATTAAGATGTTCTGCCTTCTCACCACCACCTTTTATCAATTCACCCCTTTCTCCTTGCAATAGACCTGCAGCCTCTTTGCCTATCCTTTTGTTTCTGATGTACGCCCCCAAAGTCTGTTCTTTTGAGCATTTCTTGCAAGCTTCAGATCCTTCTGCACTTTCATCTGACACAATTCTTACAGTTTCTGATGACTGCCTTGTATCCGTCTTTAGCTCCTCCTTCCATGTTCTATGCATGTCCCTCTTTCTTTCTGGCATTTTAGAAAGCTCTGTACATATCCAGATTGGTCTTTCTAGATATCTTCAATTTTTTCTAGTAGGAATGGTTTGCACTTGTCTTTTAGTATCACAGGATTTCTTATCCTTCTTGGATAACATTCTTCCTCAGGATTTAAAACCCTTGGATCCAGCCTAACTTTCATCTGAGTTCATCAGAATTCCCTCTTCTGAAATCCAGTATTCAAGTCTGACTATTCTCTATCCCTTCTTCTTTTGATATCATGAGCTGAAAGATAAAATTAACATGGCCACTTTCTCTCAAGGTTCCAGTAACCTTCACTTCTTTGACCAATTTCTCCCTGTTGCTTAGAATTAGTTCCAGCAGAATTTCTTATTCCAAAGTCTTTCCTAGTAAATACATAACATTTCTAGCATTGTTTTGGCTAGGACTATGTCTTATTTTTCAGCAGAAACCCTATTTACTGGAATCTGTATTTAGGAAATAATTACCTGTATTTTTCCATTTTCGTTCTTTTTATAGGGTTGGAGCTTAGCGGTAAAAAACATACATTGCATGCAGAAGCTTTTGGGATCAATCAATGCATTTTCTGTTAAAAGGACCCTGACTCACTAAACTGAAAGGCTTCTCTGCCTGAGGTCCTGGGAAGGAGCTACCAAACACAGCAGACACCATGGAGCTTGATGAGCAAATAATCTAATATCCTATATGGAAGGTTCTTCTGCATTGTGACCTTGTTGTGCATGGTCTCATACCCATTGCATAGAATTTAAACCTATGAAGAAGAGAGCAGTAGCTTTCTGGCAAGCATCTAATGCATACATGGAGATAACTATGGAGTCCCAAACCTATGAAAAGTTTGCAGGGGTGTTCACAAGGTCTGGTAAAAAAAATCAAGATGGCAGTCATGACAGGGTGATCGAAGCTCTGCCTTTTTTTTTATGTGTGACACACATAAGAAAAGGGTGGAAATCTGGTGGAGAATAAGACCATTGTGCCACTTCTCTAGAGTATCTCCTACACAAGGTAGTGCTGGATAAGTGAATACAATGGGAAACCATCAATGTGCTAATAGAGGAGGAGGACACCATGGTGGGGTGTGAATCTTAAGTGACGTTTCAAGTACACAAATGTTTCTAATTTAATTTTGAAATGTTGGAAGGGTCGGAATTGATTTTCCCTCTTCATTAAGAAAATTATGGTCCCACACTATATAGTGCATTCCCTCAAAATCGATAGGATGCAAATGAAAATTAAAGAGAAAGATGTTCACATTATTCATTAAGTACCTGTGCTGATTAAAAAATGCTTAGCCACACCTTAAGGATAAGTACTTTATTGCAGCTTAAGACCACCTTTTCCATTTTCTTGTTCTTTTGGTGTCCTGGAGGGCTATGGTTGATGCGTTGATGACACTGGGGAAAGGGCTGAACCTTTTTTATGTTTTAGAGGGCTTTAGGAGGGTTTATGGTCAAAAGAAATATCTTAAGCCTCATAGAGTTTTAACTTACCTATTTTGCACTTTTTTTGCATTAAAATTGGCAGTTTTGTGAATTAATATCAGCACTTGTGCCACTGAATTTGAGCAGCATGATCAGGAGGAGCACTGGGGGCTAAAAATGGCCCCCTTGCCCATGGTGTAGGGAGATATAGTATCCTATGTTATGCAAATAATGGTCCTCTGAAGTAGGACAGTGATATGACATCTGAGATATAATGAATACTCAACATACTTCAGAGAATTCAGTTCCATGTATCCCTGTTCTTCTGGCTCTCTTGGATAGTCTTGTTTGAAAAGCTCTGGATATAATCATACAGAGCAGAGAAACAGGATTATGTTCAGTAATCATAACATCCACAAATTCTCTGGCAGCACAAAACAGAGTTTAAGCACTGTTATATGGTGCTTCTTTGGTGTTGGTATTGAGGTTAGAGAATTTATTCCTAAAAAAGTAATCTAACTTCTCCATTATTAATTTTTAGGCATCAGAGGACATATTTATTCCATAGAGATTTAGAGTCTTTTAAAAATTGGCTAATCATGTGTTTACACAAAAGTGTTGTTATCACTATTGTCCTGTTTCAATAGTCTAACATGGTTACCAAGTGCTTTTAGTATGTTCTAGTTGTACATCATTTGTGATTCTATTTCCATTCCTCTTTTGCTGAACATTGCTTTGTAGACCTTCACTGGGTCACAATGTGGGACAAAAATATATGTGAGAATAAGATAATATGCAAAATACCAGTGTACACATTGTATAAGCAGAAACTGCCAGTTATAGATGCTGCAAAATGTGATCTCTCTGTGAGCATAAGAACCTTGCCAGATCACATGAAAAGTCAATCTTCTAGTTTAACATCTGGGGGAATGGTTACTCTGAATTGTACTGTTTAATTGGGGGTCTTTCTTAATCAAAGGATGATTCACAAATGACCTGATATGCAAATAATATACAGCCTTCATGCTAAATATGATGAGCTCCCAGGCATAACTAGTTGGTTATTCTGGATTATGTGTCCTTCCAACAGACTGAAAATCCAGACTGCAATCTTATATTTTCTTCTCAGAGTGTAAGTCCCATTCGACTCATTGGGGCTTATTTCTGATTAAAGTTCTGATTAAATACAGCATGGGAAGATGAAAAGGTACTCCTGTGTCCACCTTCTGTGATGATGTAGTAAATTAATGTTGTATCTGAATTTGCCTTGCAATGTCTCAAACGTTTTCTTCCCTGTGAGTGGCTTCTGTGGTTCTATCTCAGTGTTTCTCAACCTTGACAATTTTAAGATGCGTGGGCTTTCAACTCCCAGAATTCCAACAATTCTCCATGCTGGCTGGGGTATTCTGGGAGTTAAAGTCCACACAACCTAAAGTTGTCAAGGTTGAGAAACTCTGTTCTACATTGTTTATTGTTAGAGGTGAGGAAAGAGCTATAGTTGATGCTTTCTGTGGAATAGGTTTCTACCACTCTAAAGCTTCCCTGCCAAGAATTTGCTCTTTCTGCTGGAATGTAATTAATGAGTGGGGAACTAGAGATGATTGTACAATAAAAGTAGGGGCATTCATAGTACCTCTTAAGTCCAAGTACATCACAGCTGACCCATTTCTTCTTTGAAAGAAATCCCTAGAATAAATTCGTTTTTTCCTGCACAGAATTTTTTTTCTGTGCAGCACAGTCACAAACATTAGTGGTGTGTATTCTGCATTGAGCAGCCACATTAGAATCAAATGACATGTTATCTGTGAACAGATTTTTTAAAATCATTCTCAAACAACAGGAAGCCAAAGTTTATGCCAATTAGTCTGCTGTCTGAAAATTTATACCCTTCAAATCAGGATTTCAGACATGCTTGACAAAGGAATAGATGGGACCCTCTTCAATTTATATTTTAATAAGATGACGTGATTGCATAATTCTCAAATATGGCAGGAACAAGCTGGCCTCGATTCCCAAGCCGGGTTCTCTTCTGCTACAGTGATCAAGAGCTATGAAAACACTCTCATTATAATTCTTCAGTGGAATTCTAAGAGAAAGGAAGGGGGCCTGGAGGAGGAGGTTCAAATAAAATCACAATGCACCTAAACATTGCAGACATGGTTTCTAATATCCATGCATACTTACATATTGAATTGGGCAAAAGTGGTGAGTGGTTGAAGTGGTAGGCTAGGGCTGGGAAGACCCAGGTTCAGAGGCAGAGGAATATCGTTGCTGTGGGGAGGAATGCGATGTACATTGGCTTGAGCTCCTGAAGCAAAGTGCAGTCAATAAATAAATAAACAAACAAAATGTACTGTATAAATATAAGAGCAGTGCAAGGATGGCTTCACAAAGCACATTGGTACAAGCAAAGCACCTTCCTTGAAGCACTAAAGCAGCTATATTCCCTGGACAGCACTTCGCTGGATCTACCAGTAGTGAAGTGGCTGTGCATGGACAGATGTGTGAAGGTAGCAGAGAAAGCCTACAAAGCAGCCATGTTGAACCTTCAGGAGAATATGGTTGTTTTACACTTTGAGACGGAGCAATTTGTTCATGCCAATGTGCTTTGCAGAATGCTGTTTTCAGATGCCTTCCGTACCTATCATAAATACTGATGTAGCTCAATAATATTACATATCTTGTGCTGAAGCACTGCTTCCTCCAAATGGTACAGTAAGTCTTCCCAAGACACACTGAACTTAATGGTATCCATCAGCCTTCACCAGTCTGGCACCCTCCAACTGTTTGAAATGCAGCTCGCAGAATTCCTAATCAGTTTGATCAAAGGAACAAAGATTCACAAAGACGTTACCCAGTCTGCATGTTATGTAACTAATCTGTCTCTTACTTCTGAGATTGACACAGAGGTAGAAGTTAGTTATCCTTCGTTTGTATGAAATGTGCAGTCTTATTCTTGGCTCAAAAATTGTACCCAAATACATCAAAAACATACATTTTAGGTTAAAATGCATACAAAAATATATGTTTTAACACAAAATATGTACCCCAAAAATACCATTTTCTAATAAACTGTATTCAAAAAAGCATATTCTGGGTTAAATGCATCTTGTGAAAAAAATATTCAGACATAATATGAATTTACATTCTTAATTGTTTTGAACATGTAGTGATGTGGAAACAAGACTGAACACATTTAGCATTGATCAAGTATGAGGCTAACACAAATTAGAGTGATTTTCCATTCCTAAACATGTTACATGTTAAGTATAACATGCAAATTGCATTCCAAAAAAATCTACAGAGAATTAAATATATGGATTTCAGTAGACAGATTCCCAAATAATTTGAAATAACAGGGCCATTTGTGGTGAATAAAATCAAGATGGTAGCCACAACCACTAAACTGAAGATTCACTCCTTTTTTACAGAGTTCCTTGCACATGCATATACTGTATGTAAGTAACTTGTTCAGGGCTGAGGCTCACTCTTAGCCTTTCAGGAACTTTCTGGGGATATATTCCAAAAAATAGTAGGTGGGTCCAGGGGAGGAAACTATATTCAATTTCATTTCCTTCGCATATAGTTTAAAATAAAATTAGTTATCAGAATTAATAGCCAATCATATATCAAATAATTTTCTCTTTTTTTACATTAAAAATTATTATTTGGTAACCAATTTGAAGGTCTCTGAGGGCTGCATCCAAGGCTTTAGGGAGGCCGCAGGTGGACCTGATAATCCAAGTTCTACATCACTGATTTAGGACAGGACCCAAACCAACATATCAAACTGATATGATAGCCCCAGATAGAGAGTATTACAATAATCTAGCCTGGATTACATCAAGGAATGTGTCACTGAAACCACCTTCTCTCAGAATCATTTCAATTAGTTAACCAACCAATGCTGATAAGCATATTCCTGGCCACTGATGTCATGGAAGAAAAGGCTATCAGTACCTCCTGCTCACAATGAATATGTATTACTGGTAATATGAGTAGCAATGGGTTTCTAGAGACCCTTGCTACAGAACAATAGTTAGAGGCAATAGCTTTTTGTTTTCCAATAATTTAAATTAAATTAAATTAATTGAATTAAATTAATTGAATTAAACTAAATTAAATTAATATCTGGTCAACCATTGTAGTAAAGTAGATGCACATACATTTGATCTGGTCTAGATTATGCTATTTGTTCTATGAAAGATGAAATTTCCCAAGAGCTCTGCTGCTCCAAGTGGTTGAAAAGTACTGAGTATATTTGGCCTAAAGAAGGGAAGGCCAAGGGGAGACATGTTAGCAGTCTTCCAATATCACAGGGAAGAGGGTATTTTTCCATAGCTCCTGAGCGTAGGATAAGAACTAATGGATGGAAGCTTTACAGAGGGAGGCTCAAACCGCCCAGAGTCCCTCCTTGTGGGGGAGTTGGGTGATGATATAAATTTGATATATAAATAAATAAAATAAAAATAAATAAATTAAAAGATGCTAATGTCACAGGAAGGTTGCACAACAGCAACAGACATGCCTACACTTTTCCCTCCCTTGTTTCCTTTCAAGAGCCCTGTCCTTACCTTTAGAAATCGGGGTGACATGGAAGAAAGGAGAAGAGACAAAAACAGAAGGAAGGGAAGCAGAAAGTTGAAGGCACAGAGGAAGAAGAGAAAAAAACAAAAGTATGAGCCAAAGTCTAACACTGAGGCACATCAAATATGCAAACAGAAGTCTCCCACTCCACTTTCCATGCCTTACATGAAAAGGAAGGATGAGCTGAGCAGCCTGTTCCCCAAGATTATGCACATCATAGCACACCCTGTTTTGCTGTTGCTTATACCAGAAGTAAACTTACATATGTGCCATGGCCCCAACCAGAGGTGTCTCAGGTTGTGGTCAAAAAGTCAAGTTGGCAGCCACGACAGTGTGATCAAAGCTCACATAGAAAGCAGGTGGAGCTTTAATCCACTATTATGATCCACCATCTTAACTTTTTTGACCATAACTTATGGGCACCTCTGACGCTTAAATATCTTTTGCCCTTGTGGCACAGTCACACATTTATGTGACTGTTGCACAAATCTGGCACAGTTCTTACCAGTGATTCTCTCTCTGTTTAGCATTATTCCACTAAATGCTGCATGAGCCAGAAGGTAGAAGTATTTATTTTTTACTGTATCTGAGTTACATATCCAAAGATTCTGACCTTCAAATACAGCCCTGAAGAGAGCTAGAGAATGAGAATGTGTGCATGCATGTATGAAAGAGGGAGACAGACAAATGATGTGAAAATGAACAGCTACCTCTATGTCCAGCAACAACCTTGAACATGCTAAGCTTTCCTCGGTCCATTCTAAACCTTCTGTAGCTCTCCATGGGCCTCCCTAGCAGCCACTGCTAACAACCCCAGAGCAGCAGGATTGTGGGAGGAACAGGTGCTCTAGTCGGCCGCAGCTGGGTCTCATGCTGAGTAAAGAGCATAAGTGGCACGGCCGCTCCTTCCCCAGCAACTTTTAATCAAGCCACCTACCTGTACAGGCTTAATTGCTAGATTCTCTTATGATGATGGACTTGGTTTTAAATGCTGGGAATATTTTACACCTTCAGCTAAGGTAAAAGGGCCACTACTTGCAAGGGTTTAATTTCTCTAGTGGTGCTCAAGGAGCTATAACATCTTCCCCACCCACTCAGGGATCAGTGATGTGTGTCAGTTTTCCTATGTTAATCTTTGGTGAAGCTTCTCCTGAGATGTAACGCTTTTAGCTGCAAAGGCAAGCTGAGTTGTTGAATTCCAAAAGAAGCTCCTTATCTAAGGAAAAAAGCATTTTCCTTAATCCCTAGTCTTACCTTTGACTGATATTATCTGGTCACAGGCTGAAATAATATCACCATCTCTTGGATTTTATTGTATTTAATAATTGCATTTTATATTTGTATTATTTATGTTTTTACTGATTTTAAATTGTTTTGTTGGGAACTGCCCAGAGTCCCTCCTTGTGGGGGAGTTGGGCGGTGATATAAATCTGATAAATAAATAAATAAATTTCAGGAGGGAAAGATACTGTGCATAGAAGACCCCATCCCCAGGGAAGACAAGTTGAAGTCCCCCAAGATGATAAGCCTGGGGAACTCCACTGCCAACCCAGCCATGGAATCAAGGAGTTCAGGCGGGGGGGGGGGGGCTATGCAGCAAGGGGACTGGTACAGGAGCAATAGTCCCAACTGATCCTTGGAGCCCAACTTAATAAACAGGGTCTTGCAATCTGTGGGTCAGCCCCCTGGAAGCATCCCAAGTGTCTTGGATGGCCACTGCCATCCCACTACCACTACTCTGGGCTCTTAGCTGATGCCACACCCGAAACGCAGCTGGACACATCTCAGAAAGGGGAGCTTCCCTCAGCCAGGTTTTGGTAATACACGCCAGGTCAACCTTCCCATCCACTATCAAGTCGTGGATGAGGGTGGCCTTATTACAGACTGACCTGGCTTTCAGCAGCAGCAGCTGACAGCCCAGGGCCTTGAAGGTCTGCCAACAGGGGCCTGAAAATGAGATCTGGGGGCTGGAACACACCACAGGAACAATATACCTGTGACATGGTCCCTGAGAGCAGCCCGTCCCCTGTCTCCCATATCTCACCCTACTCATCCCTACGGAGACTTCTCCCCTGCCCTGCCCAAAATGGTCCAAACCCAGGCCCACCCACCCCCCACCTTACACAACCAACAATCAACTACAGGGTCCCCTAAGACCAGAGGCACTTCAGAAAAGCACTTAGTGCTGCCACCCAACAAGGGACCCTCCCTCTAACCCAATCCTTCATACAATGCCTTCAACCAGTCCCCTCTCACCAGACTGGTAGGCATCCAAACATCCAGCCATCCACAGTCCCAATACACAAAGCCTCCTCCCCCGACTCTCACATGGAGATGGTAGACAGAATCACCCTCCACAATCCTCCTCTTTGATAACAAGTCCAAATCTCAAACGAAGTCCTTCTGGGTTGCAATGATTCCCAGTTTAAAGCAGCACATCCTAGATAGCCACTTCAAAGTCCCTTCCTGTTCTCAGCCAGGAAGAACGTAAGATGCCCATCCAACCATGTGGGAGGGAGAAAGCTGCAGCCACAGGGCCCAGGTCAATGCCACCGCGCCGGCCTAGCCCTATCTCCACTATCTCACCCATACCCCAATGTCCATGATTTAACCAGAAAAGTGTTGGTTAATACTTTAATGGGAGATCACCAGCAAATCCTAGGGTTAGCTGAAATAATCTTTTGGAAGAAACTAACGGCAAACCACTTCCATACTGATGCCAAGAAAACTGCATGCTCTATCCACATAGTCAGCAGGAGTCAGGCTCAACTCCAGAGCGTCTTTCTTCTTAAGAGGATTGGGTTTACGAATTCTAGTCTTCATAACATGCAGTGTTCTTCTGTGACTAAGAACAAATGTAGCAGTTAATAAACTGTAGGGACCATTTGCAATCTAGTTCAATTTAACTACATATCCACAGGAGAATATTTGCATATTCATGGAGATACAGTACGTGCTCCATATTTGGCTATTATAATTAATAGTGTAGCAGAGAGGACAAAGGAACATTATTTTCTTGTGCTTTTAGTCTGAAATATGACTATAATTTGCAAATGATTTCACAGTCAAAGTACCTTGAATGAAATTTGGGTGGGCTGTCTTCTTTGATGGAGTTGTTAGGGAAAATATGGCTGTGTGTTAAATTTGCTGGTCAAAATAGCATAGTTCTGAATGGCATTCTGAAAGACATATCCTATCTAAGTTGGTACAATCTCCTTGCAAGGGCACATTGTGGCTGTGGTTTTGATTACTCTGCCTCTGTGCATATATACATACAGAAAACATGTTGCCGCAGCCTGTCAGAACCTTTCAAGACCTTTTCCCTTCTTTTGGCCACTCTTTGGGATGAGCCAGAGGTGGGCTTGTCTACTCCCATTACAATCACACATGTGCCTTTAGGCATTTGCAGAGGCCCTTCTGTGTCTCTCCCAGGGTAACTTGGCAACCTGTTCTGCCCTAGGCTTAAAAACATTTCTCAGTGTTGACTTCTTCTGAGAGGTTCCTGCAGTTTCTGAGAAGGGCTATCAGATCAACTTATACTATGCATTAGAGAGCATTTGCCTGAATCAATATCCTTAACCACAATGTTCAATACAAAGATAAAGTCTGCTTGATTTCTAATGATTTCATGCACATATTCATGTAGTTTTCTTAGCAGTAATGCTGAGATGGTTTGCAATTCCCTATTTCTGGGGATTTTTTACATTTATTTATTTTCCTTCCTAGCCTACAGTCCTGGAATGATCTCCCATCCAAGTACTAAGCAGGCTGGATTTTGCATAGCTTTTTAAGATTGGCCAAAGTTGGCTAAGTGCTGCCATCTAGCTAGACTAGCCATGATGAAGCAAGCAAGTATGGCTGCAGATCACCCCTACAGTGATAGCAAGTAGCAAGGGAAGAGCCCTCTCCTATGGAAAAGTCTATCTTTTGTCTCCTATGGGAAATCTCTCCATGTGGCAGGAACAAAAATGTATTCAGTCTCATTATACCTGATGGATCCCTCAGTTACTTTTATTATTAAATTATTCTTAAATTATATTATTAATTATTCTTCAGAAATACAGAGGTTCTTGTATCTTGTGGATGTCCTACTCCTATCTGTTAGTATAATTTGTATCAATTGCTCCAATTTGGGAAGTTTTGATGATAATGACTGGGTTTCCATACCACACTGAGGTAAAATGTGGTTGCTTGGCTTTATTTATTAGATTTACACCGCACATTGTATAGAAGAGCTCAAGGCACCATACATCATGCTCCCTCTTCCTATTTTTCCCCACAACAACAACCTTGTCAGAGAGGTTGGGCTGAGAGAGAGTGACTGGTCCAAAGTCACCCAGTGAGCTTCCATGGCTGACATTCACTAACCAAAATGGCTTCTACACACATACCAAGCCACATTTGATGAGGGAAACACCATGGACACCCAGTTCTACCAGTTAGAAGCACCACTTTATGGAGAACTTTCAAGAATTGCTTCACTTGAATGTTTGAAGCAATGTTTTCTTCTAAGATCGCAAGGAGCAATCAAAAAAACTTTCTTCTAGACTGTTTGCTCATTTGCCAGATTCAACAGTGGAAGTAGATAGTCTTTCACCTTCAAGCCTCGGTTTTCCAGGCAAAACCCAATACCTTCTAAAACTATGAATTAACTTTAAAAAAAAAATGGAATCAAGTTCTTTGTGTATTTTGAAGAAACTTAAGAAATCAAGATTAAAAATGGTATTCACTTTGTAATGGTGAGAGAGAGGAGGAGGGAGGGGAGATGTTACTGAAATACTGTGGATATGATTCAAATAGGATCCTTTTTATAAACATCATAAATATATTGATTGAATACATTTCAATATATTTAAAATAAGATATTGGGGGAATCCCTTGAGTCTTTATTGAAAAGGCAAAGCTTGCCCAGAAATACTGTCTTTTTGTCCTGTTTTCTTTCCAGTATTTTGGGAGCCAGGCACTTATTCCTTCTTAGAATCAGCGCTCGCAATGCAATAAAGTAACTTTTATTCACTCCCTTCTGTTTAGCAGATTGCAGGCTAGAACAAGGGGCAGGGGAGGATCCTAAAGCTTTGACAGATGGCCCTGAACGCTTGTCTCCTGCTGAGCCCAGCAGGGCCTGGAGTTCAGGACGGTCAGAAGGACTCCTGCCTATGAAGTGAATAGCAACTATAGTCTGCCAGACTTTTCCCTATAGAAAGCCTAGCATTGGGCATGTCACTCCTGAGTTTTTTTCGGTGTGGTTAGGAGAGCTTCAGAAACTTCCAAAAGCATTTGGCTGCCCTACACAGTGGCCAGACGCCTTGCTACTAGAGAACTAAGTAGGAAATTGAAATCAAAGAAGCAGGAGGACCTGCAGTAGGCATGGAAATCTTAAACATTTTGCTCGTTGGTAAGCATAAGTGAAGACTTCACAGAGGATTCCATTTCAGTGAAAAGCTGGAACCAGAATAGATGTTGTTTAGTTTTTCATTTTTATTTTTGGGAATGGCCTTACCAAACAAGCTAACAAAAATAGGACACTGTGGCTATAAAATGCCACTTAGGTGAATTTTTGCTAGTTACTTCTCAGCTGGAAACCTGCTGATATTTTTCCCCTTCTTTATAGCCATGTCCCCCACCTGTTAGCCCAAGGGTACATTTGAATCCAGGAACATTGCAAACAAATCTTTTCTGGTAAGCGTAACACTTTTTATTATATGCTAATAACTGTTTGTAAATCATTGGCAATTACTTTTGTAAATCATTACTGGTTACAACCTGCTTGATAGTAAGAGCTGCTTGTCCTGGATAAGACAAAATGTGTGTTATATTGGGCATCCAACATACAGGAATGTCAATATGGATTTGAGAATACTGGCAATCCCAGATGAATCTACAGGCTGTCTGAAAATGTGAAAGGGTGTGTGTGTGCTGAACTGGGGGGGATGCTATTAGCTGTCACTAGTTTCTGATATATGTAACATGTTGAATGTTCACAAGATTCATCAAGGATTGCCAACACTCAACATTAGAACATTAAAGACCAAATTTTGGAACTTTGGTTTAATTTAACAATTTATTTAATCTTATACAAATCACAAGAGGCAGCCAATCCTCACAATAAATTAATTATATAATGCTACAACCTGATGAAAGATTATTTTGATTAATCTCTTAATTTTTATTCAACTTTATTGGTGTTTCTTTGCTTCTGTGTATACAAGTTTAGCATAAAAATATGGCAAATTGCTTAGCACAAAAAGTCAAATCCAATTTTAGTCATGCTGAGAGCTGTGCCACTGAAATGAAGAGAAAGTTTAATTTAAACTTAAGATACCATCCCACTAATTTCAGTGGGACTATTCGAAATAAACTAAAATCCAAGTCAATAATTCACAGCTCTTTTTATTAATTTCAACAAATTTATGTTAGCATTTAAGATGAGATGTAATCTAGCATACATTAAGCAGTCCCTTATTGGAGGAATAAACACACATTCTGTATTTCTTATTCAAGGAAGCATCAAAACAGCATCAGAATAAAATAGTACCAGCGAAAAACAAATAATCATTAGGCCTTAGACTTCTTACTTGATAAAAACCAAATGTGAAAACCGCAATGTGTCTTAAATGCAAGAAAAAATGAAATCATGTTTCTGAAACTGTTCAGGGTGTCATTTATTTAAAGGATTTTTTAAAAAAACAAGTTGACCAAAAAAGCGATATCCTGCAAAAGCCACCCAAATACTCTGTACCGAATGCAGAACCTGTTAACAACTGAATGCTGGAGGGATGCCATCTGGTGGCTGCAGAGTGAGTTCTGGGGGGGAAAAATACTCCGTCATGCAAGGGACCAACCATCTCAGCCTTGGGATGGCGCATCCCTCTGGCAGGGAGCAGGCTGCAAGTTTAATTTCCAGCCTTGCCTGATGAAAAAAGTCCCTGGCAGCAAGTTATGGAAAGACTATTTTTTCTCTGAGATTCTGACATTACTTATGAAGGCTGCACCATTTCTGATCTTACTTGAGAAAGATAGCCTGTGTCTACAAAATAATCTGCTATCCAGAAACAATTATCCAGAAGTGAAGATTGTTACCTGCAGGCCCTTTATTATTGTTTATTGCCATCTTGTTTAAATACAATTGGCTATCCCTTTTCAGCACACTAATTGGCCTTGCCTTTTCAGTCCTCTGATAGGTTATGCTGTTTTATCACATGTATATTATCTGCATATCCAGTGAAAAGTATCAAGCAATTTAATTTCATGTTAGAAGAAGGAATGAAAGGCAAATTGCTGCTCCTCTTACTCTGCCTAATACTCTCAAAAATAATATTGCTCTGCCCCCAGACTTTTTGCTTTTTCTTGTATTGTCATAGTTTGCTATTATTTTCAAGGACATTTGCTTGCTGCAATCATGTTCAAGTCCGTGGAGGCAGATGGGAGGATGGGTATACCAAAAGGAATCATTTCAATTCTATTTAGTTCATTATTGATTCTAAAGATGAAAGTATACAGGATCTTGGCAAAGGTATATTCCTGAGCCTATATTTATCAGAATAATACAAATGCAAGAAGTGGGAAGAATATGTGTATGGAGTAAATTGGTATAAGGAGAAGGAAGTAAAATAGCCTTCAGAATCATCCTCCCTCCAGCCTGGCTTACTTCCTGTTTTGGAGCCATACCAGGAGTCCCCTTACCCTTCTTTCTTTTTCCACGTCTCTGTTGTTGGATACATCATCCTCATCCACCAAACTGTTTCCTTCATGGTGCAGAACAGAGGAGGGATCACCTGGTGTCCTACTCTCCATCACGATTCTGCTGCCATTATGTACATAGAAGGATTAAGGCTGGAATAACCAAAGGATGTTCCCTTTGGGATTCTCCATGCTCATTACTCACAGTACTGGAAAGATATAAAGAGATATATAATATACACTCTTCCTAATCATGTTTCTCCCTGTTTTTGCCTGCCTTTTATCCCATTTTAGCCAGTTACCTGTTTCTGATGTTTGCTGATGATTCATAAATAAATATCAAGTTACATTTCTGCAAGCTGAACTGAGTGGCGTGTATGCTTGCTCTGATCTGGATGTAGGAATTGATGGAAATGTGCTGGGTGCTAACCAAACTGCTAATTACACAATCATTTTCCAACATTTGTGACATCCTGCCACTTCCTCTATCTTCCCTGTGTCCTCACTCTTCCCTGTATTTTCTTCCTGCCCCTTCAGCCTTTGTCTCTCCCTCGCCCAAGCCTCTCCCTTGCCTTCCCTCTGAGTCTGTCTCCTTTATTGCCCAGCTGCTCACTTTTCTGCCACCCTCCCCATTGCTCCCCTGATCCAGCCCTCCCCCTCCTCCTCCTCCTCCAACTCTTTGCAGCCCAGAAAGCAGGTGTTCCTTGGCCACCATCCCCGGATCTAGCCTTTGTTGTGATTAGTATGACTATTCTAACAGTGGATGAGTAGCAAAGATGGCAGGAATCAGGAGGAAAACAGAGGGGGGTATATGATTACAGAGCTCCCTGGGTGATTTTCAGACAGGCATACTCTCCCTTAGCCCAACATACCTCAAAGGGTTCTTGTTGTGGAAGTAAAATGACAGGACACCCCCCGCCCATCCCCAGAAAGCCACAAATGCATAATAAACTTTTTCCCAGTGAAAGTCACATGGTATGACCATCTTTCCAAAGGACCCTGTTTTTAGAAAATTTACAAATGATAATTTTGTTGCTCCCAGACCTTAGAATTCCCTGCAGAGGATATCAGAATAGCTTTATCTTTGTTATCTTTCCACTTGTGTTTTTTATTCAGACAGGTTTTAAATTTAACATTGCAGAAGCAGATGTTACCAGTGGTGCTCTTTATTTTTTGCTGATGGGCTTTAAGTATAATTGTGTATTTTGTCTTACATTTTAATGCAAAAGCCAGTTTGAACACTGTTTGTAATAGAATGGTGGAGCATAGATACAGGTCTAAAGAAGAAAATAATATTTCCTTAAACACAAATAGGCCACTCCAAGGAATGGGGGACAACATCTTCTCCCTGCCCTTTTCTCTAAAAGGGTTATCTCACACGTATGCACACTGAGCTCCTTGCACACAACTTGGCCTCTCCTTGAAAGCATAACAAGGTTGCAGGTGTCTGGTTCAAAAGCAGATCTCTGAACTTCCATCTGTTGCACTTGCTTTTGCATGGCTCCAAATTACTTCTTCATGGATGGCAAGAAGAAATCAAGCACTTAGCCCTTTCCTTCAGAGTCCAAAGAGTGGTTTCAGAGAAGACGTCAAAGAGAGGTGCCTTCTCTTTCATAGCTACAAGGCAGATCACAAGGGAGAGGACAGATTCAAATTCTAAATTACAGTCAAATCACCATCTGCCACACAACACCCCAGACTTAACAATTGTTGATAAGAAAGACAAAAAAAAAGTCTGGATAGTGGACACTGCAATACCTGGAGTCAGCAGAATAGAACAGAAAGAACTGGAGAAAATCACAAAATACAAAGGCCTGCAAATAGAAATAGGACTATGGCAAAAGAAAGCAAAGATAGTACCAATAGTTATAGGTGCCTTGAGCGCAATCCCGAAATGTCTGGAGCACCACTTGAAGACCACCAGCATCGACAAAATCACCATCAGTCAAAAGGCAGCTTTACTTGGAACAGCTTATATCCTGTGACAATACCTTTAACTCCATCAAACAACATCTGCCTATCCCAGGTCCTTGGGAAGGATTCGATAGGTGGATAAAAATGCCAAATCCATTCTAAACATCTGGCTGACTGTGTGACCAATAATAATAATAATAGTAATTTAGATTCTACCTTTCCTCCAAGAGCTCAGAGTGGATCATATTGGGATCTCCCTTCACAAAGCAACCATGTGAAGTAGGTTGGACTGAGCAAGAGTGACTGCCCTAATTGAGTTTCTGTGGCAGTGGGTAGACTTGAACCTAGGCTCCACAGCCTAGTTCAACACCTTAACCACTAAACCAGACTGGTCCACTAATGTGTTATCACATTAAAAATCAGAATTGCTTTTGTGGATTTGGCAGTGCAGCTTTTAGACATAATGTGGCTGGGTTCATGCATGTTTAACTAGGCTAAAACACAGTTTGGTTGCAGGGGAATCTATGGGGAGGAGGTAAAAAATGTCAAGTTCATGGATGTGATCATGCAACTGAAGCCCTGCCACTTTTTAATGTTCACTGCATGTATCACATGCATGTAAAAACTTTGATCCACAGTTGTGCCTGCGATCTTGACCCTTTTGCCCACAGACACCTCTGCAACCAAACTGTATTTTAGCCTAGTCTAACATGTGTGAACACAGCCATGTCATATCCAAAGGCTGCATTGCCATATCCACAAAAGCAACTCTAGACTGAATGATAACACACTGGTGAGCCAGTGGATAAAATTAAGGTGTTAGACTAGACCAAGGAGTCCAGGGTTTCAGTGGGCCTTTGCTTAGTGCACCCCACCCTTCCTACTAGGTTCCACCCGTCATTAATTTGTCTTCTGCCTTACACATCCCCTTTCCATTGTAGCTCAGAATGGGCCCAGAAGGAAACAGGCTCTTGATCCCTTTCCATACTTTTTTTTTACTGTTTTGCTCACTTGGAGAAAGATGGTGAATAGGCAGCACTGACAAGAAGGATGAAGAGTACTGCCAGGTCCTTCCAGGAGTAAATTAGGAAAAGGATCCCTGCTGAATGTGAAGTTCAACAGATGCCCACTTATGCCAGTCTTTGACACCAGCCTATCTTGTACATAGGTTTCAAAAATAGTTGATGCACTTTGGACTTAGCATGCATGTGAAACACAGCACAGCACTCTCTGCTATTCATTGAAGCAGCATTTCTTTTCAAGCTTCCATGCAGCTGTTTTAAGAAGTTGATTTAGAGTTACTGTAGTTCTTAAAGCAGCTGCATCTTCTTTCAGATTCACACAGAAGCCTGAAAAAAGAGACTCTGCTTCAGTAAATAGCAGAGAGGTCTTACAGTCAAGATTGCCTGAGATTTGAAGCAGTTCTTCCAAATCAGTGTCAGAGCATGGACTTCCTATTGCTCTGCCTTAAATCCAGACAACATCAAAGTGTAAATCCACAGGTTGTACTGCTGCTTCTTTATGAGAGCCTACCTGCCATCACTCATACTGTACTTTGAAAAGGCATTCATTCTAAAGCATTTGCATGATTGTACCAGTTCATTTCTAGATCCAATTTATGATGATGCTTTTGGATCTCAAAACCATGTGTGGCTTGCATCTCAAGTATCTTAAGGAAAACTTTCTCTCATAGAAGAATCTCTGAGCATTAAGAACCTCAAGCTCTGGCCAGGCTCCTTCTTCTAAAGATGTAAGCTGATCTCCCACTGGGGCAGACCCTTGTCTGCTGTGGCCCTGGAACTGTATATGTTCCCTGCTGGCTTTCTTTTAAGGATAGATGACAAGCCTGAAACTCAGTGGGACATATGAGGATCAGAGACCATCATTATCACATACCTTAAAATACTTATTGTTCTGGTAATCTTTTCTGTTTGTATTTTAAGTGGTGGAGAATCACCTGGTAAATTTCAATTGAAAGAGTAGTAGTACATAAATATAAATATTGTAAATAAGTACTATCCTCAAGACTGGGAAAGATTTTTGTTTTATGTTACTTTCAGTTTACTGCACCTTCTCCAACCTTTGCTGTGCTTGCTGGGAAGTTTGGAAGCTGTAATCTAACACATCTACAGTAATTAATACCAAGTCGTAGAAGACTGATTTCAATAATAGTGCTATATAAGCAAGAAAATACATTAAGCAAACTCCTCTTGATTTCAACTCCTCTTTCACTTGAGAACAGAGAGCAAATGCATGGAGTTATTGTAGTTGAAAGGAACATAGATTTATACTAGTTCCTAACTGTTCAACTATTTACTCCTCTCTGTTTTATGATATTGTTGAATTTATGTTGTCTTAACAACATATCATTTTTGAAGGAAAGGACCCATTTTCATTTTTTTTTAAAGGAATAAACAACTTTAATCAATAATGACTGCTGAAGTGTATAGAACACTATAGCATACAAGAGTATTAGGTCATCCTGAGAATGTTACACTCCATAATCTAGAACTTATAGGACAATGTTTATGAGATTCCAAGAGTTTCTCTTTTTTTCTGAGCAGAAAAGAAACATGTGAATGGGTCATTTGTAGTATCAGACTTTATACAAGAATTTAAAGCTCACAGTATCTGTAATTCAGGGGAGAACAGAACAGGTTCCCTTGGTAGACCTCCGGAAGATTTAGAGTATATCAACAATACGTTTTTAGTTATATTTATTTATTTATTTATTTATTTATTTATTTATATTTCAAATTTAGATACCACCCATCTCACAAAAAGTGACACTTTTTCTGAGTAGCTTAACTTTTTTTAGTTTAACAAAAAAAACCTGTTTTTCCTCTGACATTAAGCTGTAGTTTTCTCCTGCAGGAAAAGAAGAGTTAGGTTTGTGGGCAGATTTGTGTACAAGCTACATTTCTGATCGTGTGAGCAAATTCTTGAGTTTTCCACCTTCTTTGGGACCCACTTTTCTGCACCTTGTTCCAGAGAATGCAGCTCTAGCTTTAGTAAAAGACAATGAAGATTCCATAAGCCAAAAGTTTGCTGACCTCTTCTGAAGTCTATAAATGAGTTTTCAGCAGATGTTGTGAAAGATTCAATAAATTCCCAAAACTTGACAATAGGAGGAGCTGTCCACTCATTTAAATATTACATGAAATTACCTTCCTATGCCTTTCTGTTAACAATAATCATGTAGTGTAGCACATTTTCCACAACCATATTGTATTCAAAGCAGATCACAGAACAGTTAATTTAAATAAAAACACACACCGTGACAAATAAAATTACACTACAATATACCAGCATCTGTCTCTTTTCACGCCACATACTTAATCAGGTTAGATAAATACTTAGTAGATTTATTTGCACAACATGCTATGCTTTGATAAGATTAACCTTGATTAGTTTTACTTATGGCTTAGCATTTTCTGCCAACCCAGGTCATTTGATAAGTTTATGATTCAAAGTATTGCATGAACCCAGAAAATGAGTTAATTCTGTAACTGGGTTAAGCATATTATGCGCCTGCAGCCATCAAATTTCAATATTTACAAATCATTTGAAACTCATCCAGTGTTTAAATGAATGTGAACTATTGCAATGGGAGTTAAGAATGCCCAGTGTCAATCACCTCTGCATTATATCCACACTAAGCTAGTCATTTGGCAGTTCATATGAAGAGATCCAGCAGCAAGAAAGCTGAGCCACACCAAGCCAGCACAAAAGAGGAACAGGTCCTATCACTACCTACAACCCAGCTGAAAGGCCCAGCCAAAGTCCTACTTTTTGCCACTGGTCCAGCTCTAAATAGGAGACCCAAGGAGGTAGCTCCCTCAGGCAGCTGGTTTGGGTGTTATAGAGGGACAACAAATTATCGTTTGTATTATTTCCTCTGTATTGCCATGGAGGAGAAAGAAGAAGCAGTTGTGGGATTTTGTGTTTCTAGTGTCAAAATAAGGTGACCAGCTATGTACCTTTTTTTTTATGAAAAGAGGTAGCTTCTATGTACTGCTGTTTCAAATAGCAAAAAACAACCCTGCCCAAAAAGGAAAGGCAAGATCATTACTGCAAACAAGGCACTTTAAACAGCCTTCTCTCCCACCCCAAGGTTTGGGGATCGCATATAGATCTGGCCTCCCACAGGTATGAATGTGTCCCAGCAATCCAGATGGTACATTATGTCACAAGCATCCACTTGAGTGAGAAATTCATACCTAACCAATAACTGAAACTCATGGTCTCATTCACAGGCTATACACAGGCACGAAATTTGGAATATGCAAATGCATAGCTAACTCCCCAGAATTATAAAATGAGTGGATTACTTCCGTGTAATGTATTGTCGAAGGCTTTCACGGCTGGCATACGATGGCTGGTGTGGGTCTTCCGGGCTGTGTGGCCGTGTTCTTGAAGTTTTGTTTCCTAACGTTTCGCCAGCACTTGTGACCAGCATCTTCAGAGTGCAGGAGCACAGACAGGAGCAGTTCTCTCTGTGCCCAGGGTGATGTGACCCTTCTGTGGGTATTTATAGAGATCTGGGGGGGGGGGGAAAGGGGGGAATGGGGGTGTGTGGAGGGGGGTTACTGAGTGGCTGCTTGTTTTGGTGTCAGCATCTGTGTGTATCTTCCTGCAGTAGCTGAACATGCTCTCAAGCACACTGGACACAAAATCCTATTTGAAAACACAGAGATACTGGACAACACCAACAGCCACTATACCAGGCTATACCGGGAAGCTGTTGAGATTCACAAACACCAGCACAGTTTCAATAAAAAAGAGGAGAGTCTAAAAATCAACAAAACCTGGCTACCAATCCTGAAAAATACAGCCTGCAAAAGGTCAAGGAACTCAGCTCAACCACCAGGACATGTGAACAGTTCACACAATGAACTTGCTAATCACCCCCAGCAGCCCCTCGTTAACAATTCAATAGAAGAAAAAACCCTGCCTAATCCCCAGGAAGATACACACAGATGCTGACACCAAAACAAGCAGCCACTCAGTAACCCCCCCCCACACACCCCCAATCCCCCCCCTCAGATCTCTATAAATACCCACAGAAGGGTCACTTCACCCTGGGCACAGAGAGAACTGCTCCTGTCTGTGCTCCTGCCCTCTGAAGATGCTGGTCACAGGTGCTGGCAAAACGTTAGGAAACAAAACTTCAAGAACACGGCCACACAGCCCGGAAGACCCACACCAGCCATACTTCCGTGTAACTCAACAGAAGCAAAAGTGTAACTATTAAGGGTCTAAAGTAACAACAAAGGGGGTCAGTCCTAACCTTAACAGATGACTAGATAGGTTGGTTCTGCCCATACCCAACCCTGTTTCCATCCCTATCAAATTTTACATTCTGAGCCATCAAAAATTATCTTTATCCTTCTGGCAACTCCTCCAGATCTCTCTCTAAAAGAAAAGGTCTCCTGCCAGACAAAGCTACAAGTATGGGACTTCATGGACTTCACTGATCTTTCTCAGTGGAAGTAACAGGAATCTTATGACTGACTCAAAAGTCAGTTCCCTGTCTCTTAAAGAGCTTATCTCTGGAGTACAGTCTACTATATCTACATGTCCCATGATTTATCACTGATCCCATGTTAAACATCAATATGGAATCATTTGTATCCTATGTTCATCATATTTAGAGCTTCCTTTACTAGAATGCTTTTATCAAGATGTTTCATTGCATCTAGTATTCATCCTGAGTCATTGGTAAGGCCAGTATCCATTCAAGAAAGAAATCTAAAGAAATGGCATCAAACAAATACATGAATGGAGATGTGCAGTGACGTTGTTGTTGTTATGTAATATCTTCTGAAGAATATTGTTGTTATGTAATCTCTTCTAAAGAATACTCAGAAAATGCTGGTAATTTAGGGTCAATTCTAGCTTTAACCCAAAGCCAAAGAATTGTCCAAATGCTGTCTTAATATATATGTGGTTCCAAGCAAAACTGTTTTTTGCAAATTAAATGTGGGAAGGTTGAATAATTCTAATTTTGTCAGCTGTTTTGACAATTCCATTGTTATATAAATACTACTACTCATAAGAATAATAATATTTATTATTAGGACTATGATGTGATCTTATACAAATGTTCTTGTTGGGTCAGTAGTTCAAGACTGTCCTTGAAGAAAAGTAGAGATGTAATAGTAATAAACAACATAAGCTTAATAACTGAAGGCTCTCTGCAAGAAGACTTGCACCTATGCAAGCCATGTTTCGTGGTTCTTCTGATGCCACCCTTGTAAATCTTCCAGTAAGTACAGGGGCAGGTAACAATGGAAGTGCATAGGAGGCCAGTGGTCTGAAAAGAAGCTCCAAGTGAAGGGAGTGGAGCAGCCGTCACCCCCCCCCCCCAAAATGATTCTGGAACTCACATCAGGGCCTGGAGATATACAATCTTCTCATCCAGTGCTGACTTTAAAATGTAGAGCAGTTTGTTGGCAACTTTAAGATGTGTGGACTTTAACTCCCAGAATGCTGGCTGGGGAATTCTGGGAGTTGAAATCCACACATCTTAAAGTTGCCAAATTTGAAAAACGCTGATGTAGAGTCTTACAAATGTACTTTTCAAGCAGGGGGGTTAATTTTTCTGTACGTTCCAGCATTTACCCCAGAGTGCTGATGCCAAGCCTACAACCAAAAATAAGTGGTGAGCCTCATAATTTGGAAATTTTCAGTAGAGGCCCGCAGGATTTGAAACACTATCTTTAGGGCAGTAGTGCTAGCCTTGTCATCTTACTCATGCCAGGAAAAAAAACACTTTTCTTTCAAGCTTTTAAGAGATAATGTTAAGTTTGCTTTTTCTAGCTTTATTGCTGCTTTTCAATTCTCAGTTTGCTATTTTGTTTTGGTTTCCAGATTATTGATGTTAGAGGTTTTTTAAATGAAATTGTAGCATGCATACACACAGCTGGAAAAGAGTGCAAAAGAAAAAAAATAATTTGAAAATGTCCATTGAAGTGGTTTGCATTAGTTAAGATCATGAAACTTAAAAGTTTGACTGTTTCAAAATCTGGATATGATGGAACAAAATTGACTCCCCAGGCTCTCTTATCATGAACTAGCCTAGTCTTGTGCATCTCTTACTGAAAGAGAACGTCCTGTTGAATTGTGCCCAATACTTTCAAAACAGATCCCAACTACGGGCTGCAGCTGCCTCCTCAGTGACATATAGTAAGATTTACTTAATCTGCTTGAAAAGGGGAAAATGTTTTTGTCCCCCAATTTGTTGCAACATCTGAAAGTTCATGAGGCTATGACCCCTCTTTGAGAACAGTCTCCCACCACCTGCAAATACCCCAGGAAAAGCAATGGAACAATCAAACACGTGCTGGCTAACTGTTGCCAAAGCAACAATTATGGTTTACCCCGAGGAGGTCTTCAGCTCCACCACAGCTTTGTCAGAAAGGAACGTGAACCAGCTGTTATCAAATAACCATTTGGAAAACACTGTGACATAATGGTTGTAAGTTCATAAAGAGACCCCCTGATTTTTCCCTCAATACCAATAGGGCTGTCTCCAGCTAAGCATCATGTAAAAAAACCCTTTTTTCATGTCATGCACAATAATAAATAATCCATTTAATAGAATGAACACTGACTTACCATGAGTTATTTAAGGCCTCCTCTGGAGCTACTTTTATTAGCATACAAATGATAACAGTACATGTTCCTGCAGTCCTTTTTCAGTAATGTTGGATGAGGTGGCAACTTCATCTCCATGGTTGTCCCTCTTGGAAACTAGGTGGCAGGAGGGAGATTGTGCTCCCAATGCTGGCACTTGCCAGCTGTCCCTGAGCTTCACCCATTCAGGTGATAGCATGGGTCACTTAGGCATTTGCACAGAGAAGGTGTATCCATAGAAAACCTCTCATGCATTTGGTGAATATGTATTGGTAGAGTAGAACTGAAGCTATTGATCATGCCTCCCAGCAACACGGTGACTTAGGAGCTGCAGTATTGTATATATTGTTTTGGAAAATTGAAACATAATTCCTTGGGTAAATGACAAACACTGAGATGCCTGGAGAAGTCACTTTATTTGGTTTACAAATACTTTAATAAATGAAAACATCTCAAAATGTTCTATCAATGTTTGTTACTCTTTTTTCTTTACTACCCCTCTATATCAGAGCACTGCAGTCAGTCTGCTTAAGCAATTCCGCTTACCATTGGTTAAAACTCTTATTCAGGAACGTCACCCTACATTCCACCTTCCTGCTGCCCACCAGTCCCCTACTAATAACACATGATATGTCAGTTTTACCACAGCATTATTGTTGCATCCTCTACTTGTTCTTCCTAGAATCATCAAAGGGGTGGTCCCAGTTTACAGACTGAGAGAAACAAAGAATAATTAGGAGACTCTCAGACATGTGCCTTTCCTATAAAATGGTGTGAAACTATTTGCAATAGTTTTGCTAATGTTTTGCCTCTTACCTTGGAGAATTTTACCTCTAGGGTTGGCCAAATAGCCTTTTCCATAGAAGCCAATGAATTAACAAAAAAGCTTTCTGAAAATGGAATAATTAGGTCCCAGTCACAGATTGAGAAATCTCTGCAGGCAAATGTGATGTCATGATTGCAATCTCACAGTTACCAGTAGAGGTTCTGCAATCTGGAGGGCTACAACACTGGTTGCTGAATGTGCCTATGAAAATTCTTATTTTATTTCTGAGGAACCTTCAAAGGATGGTATCGTGAGGTTCCTGCTGATGCCAGTCCTAGAAAAGAGTCTAGAATTTTCTGGCCGTTCTTTGCTGTCTCAGCTTGAAGAACTTCCATCTCCCACTATACAAGGTAGTCATCATCAGCATCACTTACCTTTCTCTCTTTCCCAGTTGTGTAGAGGAAGAAGACTAAATTAGTGGGGCACCCAAGATAAGGGCCCCAAAACCTAGAGGTGATTTTGGCCTGGTGAATGTTGGCAAAAGGGCTTCTAGATCACATATTGATTCCAAGCAGCTGAATCGTACTTTTCTGATTTCATATTTCTTCATATTCATTTGTAAAAGGCTTTTTCCAGATGGAATTTTCATCAATAATAGATAACTGGTGTGAATGGCAACATTTACAGTATAATCTAGGAGCACATACCACACCTACAGGTTGTTTTCACACAGAATTGCCAGGTTTTATAAAGAGGTTGAGCATCAGTTACGAAGCAAAGATTGTATGGTTCCTTCATACAATGATTTTGGCTTGCCCACAGGTAAAGAAAATGTCAAAGAAAACAATGGCAACTCTAGTGATTTTGGAATCAAGGGCTGGGCAGGACTTTTGATTTGATCTTCAAAAGGCGCTTTACAGCACACAAGAGTACAGGGCTGACACAAGATATGATTTTTTAAAAAGTCAAAATGGTAGCCATGATATTGTGATCAAAGTTCTGCCCATTTTTATATGCATTGCAACCCTGCATATACCCCCGCAGGAGTGTAAATGTAGCACTTGTCTGCAACACCTTAAAGCAGCTGTGGATCTACTCCACCCACCCACCCACCCACCCTGATTGCCCAGCTGCCTGCCCAGCTGCCTGCCCCACAATGCTGGAAAAAGGCACAGATGCTTTAGGAAGTTGCAGCAGGTGACAAACACTTTCTGGTGATCAAATCTGAACTTCTGCCCAGCCCTGCTGGATATAATCTTTGATTAGAAAAAAAATCATTCTAGTGTTGAATGTTGAATCTTTGCTACTGTATTACCTATTCATGTATGCTGTCTTTCTGATCCAACCTAGTCATTGTACTAAAATAGGCATATCTTTATCAATTAGGAAAAGGACAAAAAAGACACCATCCACACTTCAGCAAGCAATTTGCAGATATGTGAATATCAGCTTCCTGCAGCAGTTTCTCCATAATGTATAGTTCAGTTCTATTAATGTGAGCATTAAACACACAGAAACTTTTCTTCCAATTATGAATAAAAATGCATTGCTCTAAGTGAGGAACAAATGCCAATGTGGCTTGGTTAGCTTGGCTGATCATGTTATGTGAACCCAGCTATTTTGTCCTATTGAACAAATCATGGTCAAGGAAGCCATGTTTTAATGCAAGAGATAAAGCAAATCCTATTTGTGGGTTTTCTTTTGCTGACTCTGTTACTGTAGTTGCTTTCATTCTCTATGGCTGTTAAGTTCTCAAAAAAAGCTATCACAAACTGGCTTGAAGACCTGAATAGGAGGATTCAGTTCTGTTGATTTTGTCACATAAAACTGAAATATCCAAATGAATTACAAACATTTGGCACTAAGCTTTTTTTTTAAAAAAAAATCCCTCATATTACTCAGGGTTGCTAAAAAGGCATAACCGTCTTTGGCAATGCACAGCATATTGATGTAGTAAAGCTAAGGATGTGGAACCAAAAAAATAATCCTATTTTTATGTTCCTTGCCCCCCAGGTTGAAGTTCAGGGGAACAGCTGGAGAGATTTGTTCACGCCAGCTCTGGTGCTGGAGCACAGCTGTGGCTTGTCCAGCATTTAAACTCCTTCCATTAAACTCTTGTAGCCTTCAAGCAACACATATTTTGCTGCCAGAGCTTACTAACGGTAGGATTCAAGAAGACATTTTGAAAGCCGTTATCAAATCTTTAAATCTAATAATACAATAAAAAGATACAGAATTGCATGTTGCCATGCCATTAACACATCTGAGGAACTGAACTCCCTTTCACTGGATGTAATCAAATAGAGGCTGGATGAACATTTGAAGGTGCTATAATTTGGATGCTAGCACAGAGCAGGGTTGGATTTGATGGTCTAAATGGCCCCTTCCAGCTTAATGATTCTATCTAGCCAACACTGACTCCAAACTTGACAGAGCCCTCAGCAAAGGGTCTTCTGGAGGCCACATCTTTTAACTGCTTGAGGGCAAGGGGGAAAACTCTGGTACAGTGTTAATGCAAGAACTATGTAGAAGTGTCAGGCCTCATTAGGGACTCGTATGGTTTCCTTCAGTCTTCAACCAATAGTGTTTTCAGAGATACCAGAGGTTGGATGGAGATGTTCTGTGTGGCAAAGGCTAGGCTTTATTATAAGAGTGAGTTATTTTGGGGGGCTGGATGTTCTACTCAATGTTATGGAGTGAGGGGCAAGAACAACAGTGAGCACAGTGATTGTACAAAGCAAGGGGATCTATTTTAACACCTCTTTGGGTTTTAACTGGATTAAGCCTCTTTTTTATAGTGTAAGCCTCAAAATACTGCAGAAATAGTTTGTTATGATTCAGCAATCACAGTGAGACAGATCTCCAGGGTGGGAAGCATATGTTGCCTACTCTTTCTACATTACTAAGCTAAGCCTCCTACCCCAAAATTCAACCTCTGGAGATCAGTAACAGTTTATGAAAATATCCAGTAACTCCTGGACACCCAACTGGAGCTCAAGGGTGGCAGCAGTGTGTCCATGGAGAACTTCTTTGATACCTGCTAGGCTCCTTTATTTTTATTTCAAAGATTCTTTTAATTGAAACAAATAGGAAGTGACCAGGATACAACTATAATCTGTAGTTCCAACAATACCTCTGGCCATATGTAGACCTACAGACATTTTTTAAAATAAATAATAATTAAATATGTGAATAGCTGCAGCCCAGTGCTTTATTTGTTGGGAAGTATGCTGCCTGTCCAGAAAAAAAGGGGTAAAGGTAAGCTGAGGCAGGAATGAACATCCTAGATGGTTAAGAGGCCTGGAAGTGAATGATTTCACCATGGAAATTTAACATATTCTCAAATTCAACAAATCTCTTGATCATACAAAGTCTTAATAATCACAACTTCAAACAGCCAACGTGTGATGGAATGGACTTATGAAGGCCAGGCTCAGGGAGATAAGCGTTTTCTTAGTTCACCGAAAGACCGTGGGAGCTACAAGAGGATGAGGCTGGCACCTCCCTGAGAAATTCACAGTGTTGTGGCTGGCTGGTTTGGGAGCTGGGGTTTCAGTCTGGGAAGATTCTTGCTAGAGGTTGTAGCTAATAAACATAGCTGAACTGATTTTGCATTGTGATTGATGTCAGGTTTAGCCCAAGGAACTCCAAGAGACAATGCAAAATCAGTTCAGCTATGTTTATTAGCTACAACCTCTAGCAAGAATCTTCCCAGACTGAAACCCCAGCTCCCAAACCAGCCAGCCACAACACTGTGAATTTCTCAGGGAGGTGCCAGCCTCATCCTCTTGTAGTTCCCACGGTCTTTCGGTGAACTAAGAAAACGCTTATCTCCCTGAGCCTGGCCTTCATAATTCCACTCCATCACACAATGGCCTGTTATGAAGTGGGGTGATATGTGGAAAAAAGATGTTTATTTTATATTCAAGAGTCTTCCTTGATGTCCTTATAACTGGGGTGGTCATTATCTTCTGAAAAAATGTAGCCTGCACCAAAAGCACCATCACTCCTGACTATGTCCCTGGGTTGGTTCAGTTCAGGAGAACCCTTGGCGAAGCCCTCCTGATGGCCTTCTCAGCTATAACTCTATTCCAGTGGGTTTCCCATAAGGCCCTATAACAGTCCTATGTCAGAGCCATTTGGGGAAATTAAAATGATAGCTGAGCACTGGAAAAAGAAGAGTTTCAAAAGAGACTTAGGACAAGTCTCTATAGTGAGACCTACCAGGGTGTTGGAGCTTCACAGCTATACAAAGATGTCACATGCTGATATGAACTGATCTAGTTTTCCCTGTATGTCAGCCATTCACTTTTTTAAAAAGTGCATTTGATGCATATAGCAGAGGCTGAAATTTTGCCTGATCTGATACTTGCATTTGGGATGAGGATGAAATTCATCCCTCAGCTACCAACCTGATTATAGCCCTGTTTAATTTCCCCTTTAGATCTCAATAGGAGCTAATATGAACTAAGCAAGCCCCTGTTAGCATAGAATATCCCCCTTCGCTAATTAGCTACACCCACAGCCTATTGAATTCTGCTAATATGATACCCTGAGAACTAAATAAATATGTATTGACTTTGAATCAATGTATAGCATGTTTAGTTTCTTTATACCCTTTCCAAGCAAAAACACAAAACTGCAGGTGTCTGAACAGATTCTGCTATTGAAATGGTATTCGAGCTGCCAGAACAGGTAGCAGGACTAAGGTGCTAGTAAAAGTTATACACTAGTTAATGACTGCTGCCACTGCTGCTGCTGTTACTATTGTACTGCAAGGATTTGGAAGTGGGGGGAGAGATTTGGCTTTTCTGACCCTATGCCAAATTGTCTTTGTTCAGCTTTGCTTCTCCTTTTTCCTTCATCTTTGTTCTGCCCCTTTTGCTCCTTGGACTTCAGCCCACCCACCCATCTTACACAAGATAATAGCAATTTGGGATCGGTTACAGTAAAATGTAACAGGAACTACAGCTGTTGTCCCTTTTCCATTCATGTAAACCTCTTCCAATATCACTAGTTCAATATTTTGCTCAATGTTGTATTTCATTGCATTCCTTATTACCCGAGATGAACTAAATATGCCATTAGAGGGAACAAGTTATTCTTTTAGCAGCTTTACAGCTCCATATGTGCCAAGTATCACTGGAAGTAAGTTTCAGCACCGCAAAGGGAGATGTTTGACATTCACAACAACCTCTGTTTTCCATCTTCAGGATTTTTTTTCTTCTTTTTCATGGAATGCTCTTCTTATTCATATCAGATGTTCTGTATACTAAAATTGGCTGTTCTGAGCCCAGTGAGAATGCTTTCACCTCTCAGTGTGAGGTTTAAAGATCTTTAAACCAAGATAGTGGATGTCTTCATATATAGCATCCTAAAGCATAATTTAGTATTATGAGAATAAGCACCTGGGAACATTGGCTTCTCCTTTCCTTGATGGATAGCTAGAGCTTCACTGAGCAATTTAGAAGCTTTAGCTTCTGTTTTAGACTAACTGTATCTTACTCCGTCATTCAAATCTGGCCAAACTGTGATTTTTTTTTTTAACTAGGGTTACTGAAAACTAAATCAGCTTCAAGCAATAATTAGCTAACTTGTTCCAATACTAAACTGCTCATTGCTAAACTGTAATTAATCTAAAATGGAACCAGAGGGAAAGTGGGGAGATCTTAAGGCCTGTCATAGGACATCCTCAAAAAACAAACAAAAGCCAATCACCCAGGGGTCTTCATTAAAGGAAGGCTAGAGATCCCTCCAAAATCTTCATGTGCCTTTCTTCCCATATTTTGGAATTCTGAATCATCATAACTTTGTTCAAATATTTAAGAACATAAATGGGCAACCATGTGGAGGGGCTTGTGCTCACTTGTGTCCAGTTTTCCTAGTTCTTATTGCTCCTTCCCCTACTTTCTCCTTCTTGCACTGAATTAAGTCTACTGGGGAATCCCTTGCACATTTGCATGAACTCAAATCCTACTTTTACTAGGTCATCAATACATTTTCTCAACACATTCCCCTTCCAGATCTTCTCACTCAAGGAAAATCAGAGATGCAAAAGTATACGTGTGGTCTTATACAGGTTGTCCACTTTATACCAAAAGTTTTAATGTGCAAATAAGCCTCTTATCTTGTTTCTAAGACAGAACTGGTGCCATTAAGAATCCTCTATTGTTCCATTTTAAAAAATATTCTAAGGTTCATAATTTGCTTTCAGTTCCTTCCATTTCAATAAACACGTATGCACTGATAAAACTCTGCAAAACTTTGATTTGATATAGAGATGAATCAAAATTCTTTCTGTATGTTTTATCAAGGCATCAGTAATATGCTGTACAAAAGAGCCTTCATGAAAATATAAATGCTCTCACAAGGAGCCTTGTTTTTTCCATTACATTCAGTTGAATTACATGCATACACTGGTAACATCCAGAGGGGGGATATATAAGTGAACTGAAAGCTGTGAATTTAATATTGAGCACTTCATTGGCAAATTTAATAACACAGACAAAACTATTCTTAGGTTAGAGGGAACATGTGTTTTAGGCATGAACACTTTTATATTCCCTCTTCTGCCAATTCTATTTCATCTTGTGCAAACATTATAGAGTCTCCATCACCCCCAAAGTTCAGTGGATTACCCTGGATAAGTCTTTTTTCCAAACATAACCTATGTATAGGGTTATTGCATATAAAATTGGAGGACAAGATTTCATCAATTGTCTTAAAACTCCTTGAAGGAACAATAAGATCAAAATGTAATGATATAATCACACTGATTTGGCCTGGCCTCATCCAAAGTCCCTTCAGGATGTCATGTTAAATACGTGAGTTTGGGGGGGAAAGGAAAGGCATATAGCAATCCCTGTATCCCTCAAGTGATATAAATCCAATCCTAGGTCTTCTACAGATGGCTGTGAATTGGTTTAATCTCAGCTGGCAACTGTGAGCAGTTAATAAATTCTCTCACAGTGGTATCTGGGATTATGCTAAACGCAGCAATTTCCTTGCTTTTATGGATCAACGCACCTGCCAAAATCACAGTGCCAAAGACAGTCTCTTGCATGAAAACTGCCTCTCACAACTGCACACGATTTAACTGCTGACCTTACTGACTGTTGCACATTATAAAGCATCCTGTATAAACATGGCAGCTACCACAGATAATAATTCATTCCATTCTTACAGCATATTGGAAATGCATTTAGTCAACTCAGCTGGTACATACTCAGCAGTTTGTGTTGTCCAAGGAATCCCTCAGAGAACAGAGAGATCCATTCTACTGAGAACAGGGCATGACCGGGTTCTCACCCAATACTAAGCCATAAAGTAGTTTATTTGCTTTCAGTTTAGCAAGTTATGTGAATCCACCCACAGTAATCTAGCATTGGGCATGAACCAGGCTACTATGGCTTGCTCAACAAACCATGGCATAAAATATTTTGATTTATGATTAGTGAATCCAGTCCATGTTGTAAACTGCTTGCTGGCTGACATGAATGGGAAAACTGATACAACTTTTTTTAATGCTTGCAAATGTCAGTTCCATTGGAGGTTCAAGTGTTCTGTTTGTGAGTATTCCTGAAAGAGGGAATTTAATCCAAGGAAGAATTTGTGAAATTGGTTTTACAACTGTGACAGAATGGAGATGTATTTACAGGAAAAGGCAAAACTTAGCTGCTAGCTAGTTATATTGTATCAGGAAGTGAGTCCATGTGCTTCACGTACATGGGAAGAAAGGCAGAAGGAAATGACCTCAGATTAGCAACCTTTTAGACAAAGAGCAGGCAATCTGACACAGAGTAAATGTTTAACTGTCAGTCTACATGCTAATGCCTCCTTGTGGTCAGTAAGCCATGCGGTGTTGAACATCCATCACTGCTGGATTTGGATCTCCAACAAATTCCTATTTCAAATGCTTTGATGATATTTTGCTTTCAAGCCTCAGGGTGGGAGGAGAAAACTGGCAGCCTGCAGAGCAGTTTGTACTGGCCCTATGACAAGTTAATTCCAGCAAATTTAAATTGATATGCCAACTTTGCATGGAATTTCAGTTGTAAAGGAGGAAGAATCAAATAATAAAAGAGAAAAAGACAGTCCAAAATTCATGTAAGGATTAAGGCTAGGAGTTGGGATTAGTTAGGAGTACAACTGAAGGCGGAGGTTTTCACCTATAAAGCCCTACGTGGCACAGGACCAGGTTAATTGCAGGACTGTCTGTCTCCAACTGTCTCTCCTTGTCCCACCAGAACCAGCAGGATAAGTGCTCTCAAGGTCCCATCTATTAGGCAGTGTCATCTTGTGGGCTATGCCTTCTCTGTCAGACCACTTGCCCTGTGCAACAGCATCACTCCAGAGATCCAGACTGCCCCAACTCTGTTGGCCTTTTGTAAGGAGTTGAAGACTTCAGGCATTTGGACTGGGAGATTAAGTGAGCCCGGCTCATTGGTTAGTAGGTTTACTTACTGTCCTATTGACTGGAAGTAGAATGACTTTTTGATTTTGGGCTGGTCTGGAAAAGGGCCTCCTCTGACATCTTATAGAGACCCTGCAACCAAACCAGGCAATTCTGAAGCAGTTGGAACAATGGTTACAGGCAGTCTTTGTTTACTGACCATAACTGGGACCAGCAACTCGGTCATTAAGCAAAGTGGTCATTAAGTGAAACTGTGACTGTGCTTATGATCTTACTTCAGCTTTCCTTTGCTTTTCAGACCTGTGAAGGTCATAAATGTGAGAATTGGTCATAAAGTTACTTTTTCATCACTATTGTAACTGTGAACAGTCACTAAATGAAGCAGTCACTAAACGAGGACTATCTGTACTTTATACTAATATCATATAATGCATATGTACCCTTAAGTGTTATACTGTCTTGATTGTATTTATTTATCAATCTATTTCCAAAATGGATCATAAGACATTTCTGATTTGTTGTATTTCATTTCATATCTCATGTCATTCCACTTCAAACATAGGCCCTGAAGAAAATTTTGTATCTAGTTGTAGGAAATTTACCAAACTTCGTATAAGCCCCAACAAAATCAGTAGACTTGTTTTTGAAGAGCTATGCACAGAAACGTAATCTGCTAAATTTAGCGGAGTACTAAATATCATGTAAATTTTCCTGTCTACTAGGCATTTGCTATGTTGTACTAGGGACCAGGTGTATGGATTCTTGGGGACAGGAGAGAGATAGATTAAGATTTTTTTTTTAAACGTCCCATTCTATGTCATACACAAGGAAGATGTAAGAGTGTGTTTTGTTTTTTCAGAAAAAGCCAGGGTGCACATTCATATTTATTATAGCCATCATCCCCCACTTTGTCTAGCAATAATTCAAACAATCATGCTTATTATATCTGTTTGTTTATATGATTTATATCTCACACAAGTGATTATGGGCGGCTTACTAAATTACAACAGACAAACCCATCAAACTTAACTCCTCCAGCACCCAAGGATAAAGAGTTGACCCTCACTCGCCATCAACAGTAACAGTGCTCATCTACCCACCTGATCCAAATGCCTGGGGAAACAGCCAGGTCTTCAGTGTTGAATGTATTGTATTGTACTGATCTACACGAATTTATAGTCAATCATTTAAATGCCTCAGCGTGTATAAATAGCTTTCTTGTCTATCTCAACCATCCTTAGTCTTGAAATGAATAGCAGTTTTTTAAAAAATAAACTTCAGATTGACTTTGATTCTTGGTAACTTTCATGGCCACATCCATGCCATTTTCTCAACATGATAGGAAATGAATTGCAATTTCTTGCTCCCAGGATATTTTATTCAATTTCCTGGTCTAACCCATGACTCTAGATTTCCCAGACGATTCCCCAAAGACAAACTAGGGCCAATCCTACTTTGCTCTCCATATCAGTCAAAGATGGCTAGGTGCTGCTATCCAGGTAGACTTTTTAAAAAAATCAGCAGTAAATAACAAATTAAAATTAAATACCCAATTAAAGCTACACTCATAAACCTACTTTATTAAGGAGTAACAACACAGAATTTATTGTGGAATTTATTTTTACGTGACAATGCACAGGATTTCATTATAAGTGTTTGTGTTACTTAAGTTGGATTAAAATTGTCCTTGATATTTTAAAATCACACCAAAAAAGCAACTTTTTGTGCATTCAGCCTTTTAAATGGTATTCCAGAATCTGCCCTTTGATTCAGGTCTTACCTGAGCTTTGTTAACCTGCCAGGAAATCTAAAATAAAGACTCTCTCAACTCCTGACTACATAGACAGTGTGGAAGGTTTTGCTATTTATTTATTTATCAAATTTCTAGGCTGCTATTCCTTCTTTTATGATATTGCCTTCTTCTAGGATATTTTGGATATGCCCTGCCTTCTTCTTTGGCATTTTCTTCTTTAGGATACTTTTTCAGCTTTGCCATCTAAAACTCTGGGCATTTCCTGGTGGTCTCACATCCAAATGCTAATCAGTGTCAACAGTGCTTTTAAAATCACCCAAGACTGGCTAGGTACCTCCATCGGCTGCACAGTTAGATAATTGACCTGGGTGAAATAGCCTTGATCTTCTTTGTCAGAAAAATCAGTGAAGTGCAATATCAAATCCAAATATCCATAAATGTTCCACTACTTTTCTATGGATTCCTTTAACAGACCTCATATACCACAATTTGAGAAGTTCTGATATTCAGGACATCTAAGCATCAGCCCTGGAGAGGTAAGGGCATTTAAGAAATACAGCTGAATTTTTTAGTGTAATGGCCATTATGCTGTCTTAAAATGTGTAGTACAGATGTAGTTCAGTTGCTGCAGCTCGGATCTGAAAATGATCACCTCAAACATGGGGAACTATTTTTTCCAATAACTGAGAGTGGCATGAAAGAGATGTTAGATCCTTTCAGATAGGTTCATCTTAGTTTGCCAGTAGAATACTGTATTTCTTCAGCTGCCCTTCACCCAAAGAAAAATATTTTTTCCCTTTGAAATGTGCAATGTTGCTTTCTTCTATCAAAGGGTCTTTGGGGGTGGTCTGTTTTCCATGGGAGAGATTTCTCTCCCTATTCTTTCAAAAGATTTGCAGGTTTTGGCCAGTTGGTGCAGCAATTTTCTGCAAGCTCTACATTTCCAAAGTAAACCAAAAAAATCCAGCATGCCAATTGCTGCTGTACTATATTTATCAGGAGAAATTTTTAAAAGGTAAGGGCAGCACAAAAACATGATGTTTCCATGTAAAAGGCTCTGAGGAGGCTTGGCAAATGGATAGGTTTGTGATCTAAAAAAGCCTCGTTTTTGGTGGTGTATACGTAGGTGGTGTTCACCACATGTGTGACTAGATCAGGCAAAGGATTAGCAGCTAGTGTTAACCTTAGTTAGGCTTCTTCTGGCTTAATGTATTGTTCAGATCCAGTTTGTTTACTCAGTTTATGGTGCACAATAAGAAAATGAGTTACTTCTGTAACCAGGTGAAATATGGTGCATGAACATATTAATCGCATTCCACACTCATTCCAGAAATGTTGCCCCCTTTTTTTCCATAATGCTTCCAAATCTTGTAAATTAAGTTTGACCTGTTGCAATAAATGCAATTATTTTTGCTCTCAGACAAGGGCTACCGTATCTGGACTACAAAAATCCAGACAACCCCTAGAAGGCTGCAAAGAGGTACAGAAAACTCTAATTCTTTGCTTCTCTTTGCCAACACTACCTTCTAAATCAGAACACATTTTTCTTTGATGTAAAACTCTCTCTCTCTCTCTTTCTAGACTGTCACACTTCAAGCATTCCTAGAATTTGCAAACACACCCTGCAGATACGGACATAATTTCCTGTCTTACGGTAATCGCATTTGAAAGCAGCTGAACATTTGCTGACTAATATGCCCCAGTTCATTTATTCCACCCACATACACACATTCACTGAGAACTTAACAGAGCTGCTACAAATCTTTAGCCAGGGAGATTGTTCCAGCAACAAAATTAAGTTACTGCATTGTTTTAGAGATGGGATGATCTTATTTTCTGGCATGCATTTTTACAGGCAATAGACTGAGAAAGTAATGAGTATTAGAGATCCATGAGCATCTCTTTCTTTGCCCCAAAAAGTTCAAGCCCCTACATGCATTCCACGTGAGAACACAAAAAGAATCAATGCAAAACTCACCATCTTGTTTCATCTTCACCACTGTAAATGTACCTAGGGCATGAAGGGAAGGAGGCAGTGAAGGTAATGGTGGGAGAAGTATCGTCACTACATGTTTCAGCATCCTGGGCAGGAATGTCATTCCAATCAGAGCCATTTTGACAGGCTGAAATATATAATTTCAATGCCTTCCTCAATAAGCATGTAATACTTACCAAGGACCTACAGCCCCAACTGTCACTTTACCAACATCCCTCTCCTTTCTCCTGGCCCATACTCATTTCAAGGGAAACGGTAAGAACAAAAGCATCCAGTGAAATTGAAACCCATCTTACCACGCATTTACCAACTGCCTTATTTCAATACTGATGCTGTTCCTAATGCATTTATATGTTAATGTATTTATTAATTGTATACCGAATGTTGACATATGCCAATAAGTTTTAAGAATTTCTAGGGCGCCACAGAACGCTGAGGTACAGTGGAGTTAAAATAGTGATAACAAAGTGAATAGCAATTTTACAGAGAAATTATACATAAATGTAATCCTTGTTCTGAAATACTGGGAGAATTTTAATCTCCTTCAGTACCTGTTACACCTTTGGAGGTAGAGACAAAATGTCCTTCTCAAATTTTGTCACCCATAAGAAGGTTGGATAATGTTTCAATATGGTTTATTAGGGATCTAATGATGCTAAAGGAAGCAGTTATAGTCCTCTCATAGGACCATTGCATCCACCATCTGGTAGTATGAACTAACAGTACAGTTCATTTAGTGTTAATTGAGCTGAAATCTTTGAGAAAGGAGTTTTCTGAGATTTCGCCTCTTCTCATCTACTGAAAAATCCCCCTACCCCAATTCTCTACTTACAATTAATATGAAGAATTTCAGGAGGACATTTTCACTTAGTCAGTGACCCAGATATATCAACCAGGATTCGGACAGTCACTGTGCACAACCATTGAAGCTTGTCAGAAGACAGAATTGCTGACAGGCCATTCAAAGCATTGGCCTGAAGTTCTTCTGCACTCTAATTCAGCAGTTGGGCTGTCAATTGATATAAGGGGCCAGCAGCAAGATTCCCATAGGATATAGAAATCCTGGCTCTACATCCTGAATAACCTCTTATCTAAGTAAAAGTCAAGTGACTCTCCTTTGTGTTTTGTGTGATTGCCCCAGGATCCATCAGCTGCAAAACTGATCCCTGTTCTACAGTGAGAACACTCTTAACGTTGCAACACAAAAACTGCAAATTAAATGAATAAGATACAAAGGACTATGTAGAATTACCACACATTTATTCTATGAGCAACAGTGTTATTTTGTATGCCCAGGGCCACTGCAACTCATGTGCAAATTTGGGGGTGGGGAGGAGGTGCCAGTTGCTAGTTAAAAAATACGAAAGCCATGCAGCATGATTATATAGAAAGAGATCATTCAAGAAAGAGAAGATGCAGTATTTTGTATATTTTTCAAAAAGTGGATGTGGAATTCTGCACAAGGGTATCTTATGCCAGCAGTGGCCCTGTGTATGCCCCAGAATTGCATTTTTAAAAAGTGAGGATTTCTATATGTCTTTTCAACAGGGGGAAAAAGTGAATGCAGAGTATGCACATAAATACATCTCACAAAAAGTGGATGGTAAACATTTCAAAATGGAAAGCAATCTTCACCATCCTTTTCACAATCAGTAATCAGGAAACAAAAACAAAATGATAACATGTGCAGTACACTTATTTAAAAATACACACGTGTAGATGTAGCTGCAGAGTTTTTGATGTCGCAGATACTGCATCAGGAACTGATTGGATAATAATCAGGCACCATCAGTTCTTAATGCATTGCCTTCAGCATCTAAACAAGCTTCAATGAAATGCTCACATTAATCAATTTGTATATGCTTGTTTTTGTGTTTATGCAAGCCAGCTTCAAAGACAGCCTGTGCAGGACCCTAGTAGTGTTATCTTCACTGTCAGAGAATGATAAGCATATAAATATTTCCAGATCTTTTTGCCTCATTGTAGGAAAAGCCCTGACAAACTGGAGCACGTATGGAAGAAGGTGTGGTCATGTATTATTATTATTAAGCTTGTCTGTGATTTTGTATTGTTAATTCATTATCTTAGGCTGCCTAAATAGGTTATCATTCTTGCAGGCTTCCCAAAGTAAGTTCTTTTTTGAAGTTTCAGTAAAGCAAGGAGCAGAAAAATCTACTTGAATCTTGTGATGTTTATTTAATTAGTAGAAAGACGCTGGTGAAAGGGCAGGATTGTTTTTTTTAAAAAAGCCTCTCAAACCTCACCTTATCTCCGGGGGGGGGGGGGGGAGGCAATAAAACAAGCAAACAGAGGAGGAATAGCATTGAACCAGAAGAAATGAGAAGAATCCAGGGATGAAGATGGCTACCAATATTAGGAAGATGAATATGTTTGATGGTGTCCAGATGCCTGACATTATATACAAAGAATCATGAATAATTTTTGAGCCAAACTGCTGAAAAAGGGTATCTGTTTTATTTAGCATTATGGGTGGCCTTGATCATCAACTACTACTGTCAGTCTTCAGTCCACAAAAGAAGTTTCTTCTTACAGCCCTGATTGAGACTGGGCTTTATTCCTTGGACATAAAAAATAGAATTCAAAAGGACATACAATGGTACAAATGCAGATAGAATATCTTGTCTACCTCTACAGAGTTTGAAAAATCCACATCAGATGGGAATTTCTTTGGCTCTGTGGCTTCTCCCACAGAGAGTCTTCCCATTGTAGCTGAAATCATTCAAAGAGACACTAGGAGAGAACCCAACACAATCTCAATTCTGTACAGCAACCAT